>NW_004955441.1:11447492-11449311 GCF_000276665.1 Chinchilla lanigera | reverse complement strand
AGAGGTTGACTGGTTTTCCCTGTTTGTCCCAAAACAAGTTCCCTATTCTCTCTGTAGTCATATATATATATATTTTTTTTTTTTCCTCTTCTTTCAGCAGGCATCCAGAATAGGACTTCATCAACTCTTACAGGTTACAATACAGTAGAAAAAGTAGAGTACTTTTAGGCAAACTAAAATATATCTGTAGGAAGGAAAAAGCAAAAAAAAAATATATGTATATATACACACACACACAATATAGTTAAGATAGTTATACTACTAATTTCTCTTAGTTCATTGAAAAGAATGGTTTGTGCTGATATTGTTTGGACAGGTAAATGCCTAAATCTTGTACCGTGAGTAAGTAGTTTAAAGATAACAATACACAATCTATTAACCGTGGTTACTTTCCTATTACCTTGTTTTGAAATTTTTTTTTTTCTCTTTAAAATAAAATTTATGTATATATATATCATCTGTGTAATGTAAAGAACTTAAAGAACTTACTATATAAGTAAAGAACAGTAGAAGACATATAATAGCAGTGCTGTAAGGCAAAAGATCTAGTCATAACTGTGAACTAATCGGGACTCTTCTTAACAGCAAAAGGGGGTACAGAAATTTGCGTTCTCTAAATGTCGTAAGAGTACTAAAATTTGATGATTCTATACCCCTGCCTGTTACCTTAGCAACAAATTAGCACCTATAAATGGGGTTTTTAGTACCAACATCTGTAGTCTGGATATACATCAGAAATGCTAGGGAGCATTTCAGAAATCCAGATTCCTGACCTCACCCCACAGCTGGATCAGAATCGCTGTGGTTAAAGCTTAAGGGTCTGTTTTTTAAAGTTTCTTGGGTACTCCTGAAACTCACAGCCTGTTATTGACAGTACACCTACATTTAGAAACTAGAGATGTTTAGTGATCAAGTGTTGTTGATCTAAACAGTTAAATTCATTCAGTTGTGAAGTCCTTTTTGGTAATTACAGTACCTTAGGTTTTCATTTTACATCAGCCAGGTAGCAAGATGAATCTACTCCATGATGCTGACACTCCAGCTGGTGATTTTCAGACTGCCATCAGTCCACACACATTTCTTTATCCATACCATCCCATGTTGCTATGCCTGAAAACTACTTCAACAAGACACAAAAAAATCAAGTGAGAGAGAGGACTAAGTCTTTGGTAAAATGTGTCACTTGTCTGTACCTAGAGTATCAATTAACAGTTCCTGAAGTACGCCCTCAGATAAGATAGGTTGACAGGTACCTTCTTGTCTTGGTTACTTTTCTCTCGCTGCTGGGACAAAATACCTGACGCCCAAAATTAAGGAAGGAAAGGTTATTTTCGCTTACAGTTCATGGAAGTTTCAGTCCGTACTTGACAGATTATAAGGCAGAGTGACACATGGCAGAGGGCTACAGCTCAGGGCGGCAGAACACAGCAAAACCAACAACCACATACCAGGGCGAAATGGGGGAGGAATCGCCTCAAGCACCCTTTTCCTCTCCTTCACATATGCAAACTATCCACCCCAGGGCAGGTGTAGCTCTCACACCCACCAAACTCTAAAAGCCTGCCCCTCAAGCCTGGCCGCTTGAGGCTTTGAGGGGACACACAGATTCAAACCGTAACACTTCTTCATTTATACTATGACTTGTGATTGGTTAGAATCACTGGTTATAGTCATGTTCACAGTATCATCAGAAAAGGAGGAAAGAAAAATGATAAAGGGGACTGGGGATTTAGCTCAGCGGCAAAAGCGCTTGCCTGGCAAGCGCAAGGTCGTGAGTTCGGTTCCTGGTACCGGAGAAAAACCAAAAACCAAAAAAAAA
>NW_004955441.1:11276524-11447392 GCF_000276665.1 Chinchilla lanigera | reverse complement strand
CTAGAAAAAAAAATTTAGACTCATAATAATTTGTTCCAGCACTTTAAATAGAGTGAGACTTGTCTTATAGGTACAACTTAATTATCGGTTATTTTTATCTCTTTGTGCATACATGTTAATCTTTCTCTAATATCTATACTTAGAATTGGAATTCCTTATTGTGTACATATCCTAACATATGATTTGATCATTAATTTCCAAAGTGATAGTCTGAACATACGTTCAAGCTAGGAATATATATGAGCTGTATCTCTCTATATGTTGAATAACTTTTTTTTTTGTTTTGTTTTGTTTTTTTTGGTTTTTCTCCGGTACCGGGAACCAAACTCATGACCTTGCACTTGCCAGGCTGAGCTAAATCCCCAACCCCTATGTTGAATAACTTTGATATTTTCAGACCTTTTCCTTTTTGCTCTTCTGACAAATGGAATGTCAATGTCATTTAATTTTCATTGACCTGATTAATAGCCCTTTTTTCTTATTATTGAGCTTACTGGAGAGTATAGGAAGAAAATAGAGAAAGGGAAGAAATTACAAAATATGACCAAGGTAATAAGTACAATGAAAAATAAAGACAAACAAGGAATGAACAGGCAATATGGGGATATGGAAGGTTATTTTTTATTAGAATGGTTAGGGGAGGCCTCACCGTGAAGGTAACATCTGAGTACTATCCTAAAGGAGGTATTTGGCTAGAGAGTACTGCAAATCCTAACACGCTGAGGTGGATGCAAGCCTGATGGGTTCAGGAAATACCAAGAGGACTATGTATGTGTTTCATATGTTGTTTCATATGGACACAGCTGACGCACAATACAGGTTGAGTATCCCCATCCTGGAAATTTGTAATACTATGAAATCTTTCAGAGCATTTTAGATCTTTAGGTTAGGGATGTTCCTCCAATAGAATCTGTGCAGATATTCCAAAATCTGAAAAACTTTCAAATCCAGGGTACTTCTCACCACAAGCATGTCAGAGAAGCAGTGTTCAGGCTATAGCAGCTGAGATAAGTAAAGTAACAAGGCAAACTCCATTAGGACCTTGTAGGCCATTGTGAGGATTCTTGCTTTTCCTCTTGAGTAAGATGAAAACCACTGGAGGGTTTTAAGTGGAGAGTGATTTAGTCTCAATGTAGACACATTCCGTCTCCTTTTTTGAAAACAGACCAGAAGCCACAGGCAAAGAGAACACTTACACTTTTGCAGTAATCCAAAGAAGAAATGATGAAGGTACCACCACGTACATAGTACCAGTCCAAATATGACAAGTAGTCAAATCTACATAGTTCTTGAAAACTGAATTCACAAGATTTAGAAGATCAGTTGGTTGTTGCAAGACAAAGGCAAGACCAACTGTAAGACTGTTAAACTTGGACGGCTAGGACAGCTTTGTCATTTATAGAATGAGGAAGGACTGCCTAGAGAACAGATTTTTCAGAGGAGCGCATATAGAGACATACCTATTAGCGTCACATAGAAATGTTGAATGATCAGATAAAGATACAACTTTGGCGTGTTCCCCAGGGAGACTGTCGGCTATAGCTATAAATGTAGGAATCTTCAGCATACAGATATCACTTACGGTCATGATGTGTGAGATCACCAAGTAACTAGTGCAGGCTGCAAAGAAGAGAGGCCGTCCAGGAACTGAGCCCTGGGCCTACCAGTGTTAAGAAGGAGAGAGCTGAGTTACAACCCCCTAAGAGACTGAAAAGGAAGGATCAGCGAAACAGGAGGAAAACAAGGAGAATGAGGTGTCCTGGAAGCCAACTGAAGCAAAATGTTTTTAGAAGGAGGTGATCGACTTTGCCGTGATGCTGATAATTAATGTGAATGCTGAAACTTGATGTTGCCCTCTGCAATGGGATGGCCATTCTGTGACCTTGCCAGGAGCAGTCAGTGAAGAGAGAAGGGCAAAAGGAGAGGAATCGGAGGCCGGGAGCAAAGGGAACAACTGCTTTGGGTAATTCTAACAGTTGTATTTAAATAGCAACTACAGCTAGTATCATAAGTGAATATAGTTAAAAGTTTTGAAAAGCCAGTTAGTGTTTCACAGATGCTAACTACAGTGTATACTAATATTAATATATTTTAGGTGTATTAACTGCAGATCTATTATATCCCTGTGTAAAACAAACTATCAAGGCAAGAAGTTCCTCTCGGCAGGGAACCGGGCATGGTGGTACACGCCTGTAATCCCACCACTCAGGAGGCTGAGGCAGGAGGATCGATGTGAGTTCAGGACCATTATAGGCTACAAAGTGAGCTCAAGGACAGTCTGAACTTCATAGTAAGACCCTGTCTCAAAAAAGACTAAATAAATAATAAAAAAGAAGATCCTCTCTATGCCTAATTTCAGGTTTTAGCATTTTTTTCAAAATATGTGTTATTTTCTATTGAAATGGTCCTAAGCGTTGTTAGAGTATGTGGATAGATTTTTCTGGTGCTGGACCATTCTTTCATTTTTAGAAGATATCCTATGTGGTCACATAGGGTTTTATTATTTCTAGTTTAGTTTTGTGTTACTTAAAAATAATAGGTTTGTTACATTTTATTTTAGATTGATTGACTTTTAATTGTGCTCTTTGTTCAGTTTGAGTGCCAAGGTTTTGACAGCAGAATAAAATAAGTTGAATACATGTACCTCTTCCTGTTTTCCCATCCAAGTACTAACCAGGCCTGACCCCGCTTAGCTTCTGAGACCCAACGAGATCGGGCGCATTCAGGGTGGTATGGCCGTAGACGTCTTCTTGTTTTCTTACATACTTGTTATATGAGAAGACTGCCAGGGAAGCTATTTTTGAAAGAATCTGAGCTTTGGTGTCCCTTCTAAGAATGAAACAATTCCTTCAATAGTTATTAGCTTATTTTTTATTGCTTGAGTCAAATTTGGTAATTTTCTTTTCTGGGAAATTACTATCTCATGCATCTTTTTAAATATGTTGCCATCAAGAAGCTTAATGTGATCTTTTTAAAAAATTCTATTATAATTGTACCATCTTGATGCTCCTATATCACTAATGTTCGTTGTTGTTGTTGTTGTTGTTGTTAGACAGGGTTTCACTGTGCAGTTCAGGCTGGCCTTGAGCTCACTGTGCAGCCCAGCTGGCTTTAAACCCACAGTGATCCTCCTGCCTCAGCCTCCTGAGTGCTGGGATTACAGGTGTGTGCTGCAACACCCAGCTATTCTGTCTTTTCTTGATCCATTTTGCCATACATTTGTCTTCTCAGTAAGTTTTTGGAAAGAACCAACTTTTTACTTTATTCTCTCTCTATTACTAACTTCATTGAAACACTTTTATTTCCTTTGATTTCCTTTGGATTTACTGTTTCTTTAAATTAAAATGTTTTGCATTGCATTATATAAGAAGATACAATGTCAACTTGTCCCACTATTAATGATGTTAGGTTTGATCATTTTGGTTAAAGCAATAACTGTTACTTGACATTTCCTGTAGATTTGAATTTTTTAGTGTTTTATAATCAATTACAATAGCCAGGTGTGGTGGTGCACACCTGTAATCCCAGCACTCAGGAGGCTGAGGCATGAGGATTGCCATGAGTTCAAGGCCAGCCTGACCTACAAACCAAGACCCTGTCTCTAAAGATAATAATAATAATAATAATAATAATAATAATAATAATAATCAATTACAGTACTTTTTGATGCTCATAGTTTCCCATATGTGGCTAGTGGGAATTCTTTCCAACTGCCCTTTATGTCTGTTGACATGTCTCTGTTAATCTTTGAGCATTTCCTTTCTGGTATAAGATTTCTGCAAGCTTACCTTATACCCTTTCTGTGCTACACTTGGAATTAGCCACTTATTAATGACACTGTCTCAACTAACAGACTCTCCAGTGTCTTTCCTCCATACCATTTTTTGTCTCTAGAGTTCAATATTGTTTGTCATCATAAAATTACACGTTCTGCTTTTCTGTTTCAGAACAGCTTTCATTGTTTCTAACAGTGTTACAGTGGGCCACTTGGAAGGGAGACAACAGTGCCATCTTTTGCCCCTGACAGTGTGATATTACACATGTGACCTTCCTAAATTTCTTTAAGCTGTCAGAAATCCTGTTGCTTTCAGACTTATTTTGGTTCACGTAAGCTCAGTGTACTTCGATTTTTGACAGAAAAGAAGTTAACCAGAAACGTAAATTTAAGAGAACCATTGTTGAGCCCAGCGCTTTTGCCTTTAGCTCAGCGTTGGCCACGGTCCTCAGTAAGAGTGGTCTTCAGCGGTGCCAGAGCCTAGCTCCGTGACCTGGAGTGTGCCAGAAGCTGCAGGGAAGCAGAGAAGGGAGCCTTTCCTAGCTGTGCAGGTACCTGTGGTGATTACAGAACAGGCAGGCCTCTATCTAGAAATGAGAAGACATGTGCTATTTCTGTTACGGATTCAAGCTTGATTCCTAGTAATCTTCTGAGTCATAATATCATGTTTTCCTTTGGGTGATAATAGGAATTATTGCCAAAAATATTTTGCCTCTAAATATCAACCATAAGTATTATAGAAATAATTTTTTAAAATAAAAACTAAACATACAGCCTCTACTATTTGAACTTCAAACAATTACTTTAAAAATTAACTGTATGAGCTGAGCACATGTAGCTGTGTGCTACACACCTGTAATCCCAGCCCTCTGGAAAGCTGACACCTGAGGATGATGAGTTCAGCGCCAGCCCGAGCAACTGAGCAAGACCTTCTCTCAAAGTAAATAAAATAGGAGGGCTGGGGATATATCCCGGAGTGAAGGCCCTAAATTCAATCCCCAGTTCTAAGAAAAAAATTATTTTTTAACTGCATGATTAGAAGTAAAGGCTGGCTGATTGAGACCACCGTAACAACCATTACTGATAACGTGAATCTAACCCAAATCATTAAAGTGTTCCAAGAATAATAAAAGGAAAAACTGTTAAAATGCTTGTTTTCCATTTAATCCATTCTGATGACTTTTCTGTTATTCTTGTTTTAGATTGTAAACTCTTTGTAACTAGATTTATCACTTACATTCTCTACAGTGTAAAGTGTCATGGACACACTTGTGCAGTAGATAAGTATCAGCTGTCCGAGTTCCATACCAAAGGCTCAGTTCCCTGTCTGGCACGAATCACTGGACAGTTGTCATCTTTGGCAGAAAACTACAGTCAAAAGTCTTGGCTAGAATTGTTTTGCTTAAATAAGGCAAACCAGTGGAATATTGAATTAGTGAACTTGGTTTTATCGTGGAGGTTTCTCTTACACAAATTGCAATGATTTATGTAGAAATCACCTGAAGCTTTTAGCTAATTAGATACTCCCTGTACAACACAATATGCTAATATACCCTTCTTCTATATCTTTATCCACCTTCATTAATTTTCTCTTTTTTTTTATAAATAATTTTTTTTCCTTAAAAATGAATATTTGTTTTATAAGGTATACTTTCACTGTTCAGTCTGCTAAACAAAACAGTTGTTTTGGTGGTTATCCCCACAAGTAAAGAAAATTACGGTTAATATAGTAGGATACTTTTATCATAACTCTGGCTGTGAATAAAATATTAGTCAACATCTATGAGGAAAGATAATGTCTTCCTCTTCCTTTGCTGTTTCCCACCTTTCTGAAGCTGTTTCAGTACTTATAAAATTCAGTAGGCTTTTTTTAACCTCTCATTCCTATTAAATATTTACAAGCCCACAGGATTTCCTTTCCTCCTTGAAAGTATATAACTCTTATGATATTTTTGGGCATTCTCCGGATCATCTTAGTACTTCTGTATCTTAAGGACTTATCCATTTGAAATAATAGTATAATCATCACGTGTGTATCTTATTTTATTTGCTTACTTTTTTTAATGAAAAAGAGATCATTTTATTGATGAGTTGAGGAAAAAGCGTTTAAGCCAGGCATGGTAGCACATACCTGTTGTCCAGGCTACATAGGAGGCCGAGACAGGAAGATTGTGCGTTCCAGGCCAGTCTAGACAACATCTAGATGTTGTCTAGATGCCATCTCAAACAAAAAAACAACATTTAAGACTTGTGAAACAGAAGCCGGGGATATAGCTCAGCAGCACGGCACCTGCCTGACAAGCGTGAGGTCCTGAGTTCGATTCCTAGTTCAGAAAAAAAAAAAATAGATGTGAAACATTATTTCGTAAGCAATAGACCTAACATTGTAATACTTGCATGAAAACAAAAAGTTCTGTATTAAAAAACAAAATTTTTTTGCCCTAGTTGAAATGTTTGATTATACCAACAAAACTTTTTTTAGGATCTTCTGCCTATTAAACAAGAAAACGAAAAATCCCGTTCAGAAAACATGGATGCGTTTGAAAAAGTGAGAACAAAATTAGAAACACAGCCGCAAGAAGAGTATGAAATCATCAATGCAGAGGTAGGGTATATCATACCATGGTTTGTTTTTGTTAAAGAAAAATCTCATTAAAGGTACCTTATGATTCAGAGACATAATCTCATGTCAAACTTCTCCATTTGACCTTTAAAATATGCTAAAACTTTAAAGAGAAAAAAACAAATGTGATGTGATCCTTAAAATAAATTTAAAGATTAAAACTAAGGTAATTGTAAAATGTGATAAATTAGTTCTGATTTTAAGGAACATCTAGTTCTGTTTAAAAATTTTTTAAGATTTCAAGGAGAGGTTCAAATGAAGCCAATCCCTAGTACTATCTTTATTATTTAAATACTGTGTGCTCTGTTTACATTTTGTAAGTAGAGAGATATTCACATGAGTATAATGCCATTAAAGGTAAAAATGTTTAGTCATTTTATAGTTACCAATCATAAATATTTAACTGAGATAGATTGAACAAACAAGTTCAAAACTTTTCAGTATGATTGGGAAACTGAATCACAGATTATAAATGAAAATCATGAAAGCTGGGCATGGTGGCACGCACCTGTAATCCCAGCACTCAGGAGGCTGAGGCAAGAGGGTTGCTGTGAGTTTAAGGCCAGCCTGGGCTACATAGTGAGTTGAAAGCCAACCTGAACTGCATAGCAAGACCTTGCCTCAGAAAAGGTGTGGGATGGAATCATATATGTGGTAGAATGAAAATAGCCGTAGGGATTCTAGAGTCTAATTATGTCAGTACCTAAGAATAAATGTGATGTAAGCCATCTGAGATCTGTCATGCGTAAGGTTGAGCTGTTAGACAAGAACACTATTCACATATTGGTACTGTTTATTTTCTCAATTTTAGTATATTTGCCACCCCACAGAGGGTAATATATTTTGTGTAAAATCAAGTCAAGACTGCACAGATTGATGACAGCATATTTTAAGGAAAAGAATCTCAGAAAGCTATTGACTGGTTTTTTAAACTAGTCGAAGCCACAGTTTTCTCATCTTTTGGATTTGTAAGACATAGAGGCCACTTAATTTTTGTTAATTGAGTCCCACTATAAAGATATCAGATGTGCTCAAAATAAACCTAAAATGACCTATACCTTCATGAGAAGCAGTGCTCATTTTGTTAAACCTCTTGCAGTTATGCATTAGAAACCCCTCTAAGTGCCTGTGAACATAGGAGAATGGTACCTTACCGACGATATTGTAAAAGTCGGTCCATTTTATTTTTCTGTTTATTCAGATCCTTCTACAGATCTGCTTTTTATAACAGATCTTATTTCTTCTTCATCTTGAATAGTCAGATGATTAAAAGGTTAATTATATTATCATTAAGTAGATCATTTGTTTCTTTTGATTATTAGGTTAAACATGGTGGTTTTGTTTATTATCAAGAAGGATGCTGCTTGGTTCGTTCCAAAGATGAAGAAGGTACACAACAAATGTTTTCATTCGACATACTCTGATTTTTCAGATTTCACATGTTTATGGGAGGTTTGTCATTAATTTCTTAAAGGTATAAAGAAGATTATTAAAAAATTAATTCTGAAATTTTTTAAAAAGACTAATTTTTAATATCCAGGCTTACTTAGGATAAAGTTAACAGTTCCACTCAAAAGCTTTGGTGGGGAGAACAGAAACTGGTTCCAGCATTTTGTGTGCGTATGCTGTGCGCAGGTACTAGGCACTTCCCATGTCACTCAAGCCTGTTTGTAGTCTCTGGCTTTCTAAGTTCTGTATGGTCAAGGCTAGACTATAACAGGATGGAACATCTCGTGGGTTGGTGCATAGAATAGTAATGAACAGCACAGGATATCATTAAATAACTGAGAGCAGTTTATGTGCAGTCAGGCTACCCTCATTGGAAAGAAACTTTCTAGTTGGCCACTTGTAGAAGAGGACTGCTAATTTAGAACATTGAAATCCAGTTCTAAATTCTTTTAAAGTACATCTTGTGGAGTTATCTCTTCCATATTTTTTATACAGCAGACAATGATAATTACGAAGTTTTATTCAACTTGGAAGAACTTAAATTAGAGCAGCCATTCATTGATTGTATCAGAGTTGCTCCAGATGAGAAATACGTGGCCGCCAAGATAAGAACTGACGATTCTGAAGCATCGACCTGCGTAGTGATAAAGCTGAGTGATCAGCCTGTGATGGAAGCTTCTTTCCCAAATGTGTCCAGTTTTGGTAAGCCCCCAACCAAAGCAGTCTTTTCTGCGGGAAAGGCAAACGTCAGAGAATTGCCCACGCTTTGAAAATGTTGGGGGTGGGGGTGTTTGATTGTTGTTTTTCCCTTTGAGTAAAGAGGAGTGCTGACTCCATCATCCTGTGTGCCTCTGATTCAGTAGGTCTTCCCTTTATATACCTGAGTGATTTTAAAATAATGCTCATGCTTTGTAAAAGGTTAATAATCAGTGCCCTCACTGCACAGTGTATTTTGATGTGTAATTCTTTGCCAATTTATTATTTTTGTTTTTGTTTTTGTTTTTCTCCGGTACCAGGAACCAAACTCACGACCTTGCGCTTGCCAGGCAGGCGCTTTGCCCCTGAGCTAAATCCCCAGCCCCCTTTGCCAGTTTATTATATGCAATAAATCTTTGCTCATAAATTGCATCTTTTTGTCAACCTTAAGCTTGGTTATGTATAATTTTAATTTCATGTTATCTTGTAGAGTCATTAGAGCAGATTGCTCCAAGTCTTTACTAAGGAAGTTTGGGCTGTATTAAACTAACTAACGCTTCAGTGGAAGCCATGACATTTTAAAGAATAGAGCCAACTTTCAATTTTGTCATTGAAGTCGTATATATGCTCTTGTGCTGCCCTTTGATTTTCTCCATTGTTGACTAAATGTTTTGGCAGTTAACTGACAGTATACCACATCTAATGGATTCTAAGAAACATATGTTGTACATTTTAACCTCTAAAATCAAGATGCAAATTATACAGTGTTGACTTAACATGCATTGTCAGCCAGGTGGTTAGTCATGATATAATTGTGCACAAACTTCCTTTGACAGATTCTGGTGAAATTAAGAGGCACCATTAAAATGTATTTGGTAGTTTAAGATGTCCTATGGTTTGAAAGTAGACAGAAAAATTTGAGACAAGAGAAAGTGATTCAGCACTTCTATAGGCGAGTGCTACAAGTTGTAGATTTACACGTAGCTCATCTCCTGGAAGCAAATGTGACTTTACCAATGTCTTTCCTAAATATTGTATATTTAGCTCTTATTTAGGAACTTAAGTAGCCTGAGATGAACATCTTGAAAATGCGGAACTGATGTAGTAGTATTTTACTGTCTGGAAAGCTCTGACTTATACACAGCACTGATTGGCTACAGCCAAATCTATGTTGTATTTACACTTGCCGGGGCAAAGTTGTGTATCTGGCACTCAAAATTAGAATGTCCTGTCCCTTTTTTTTTAAACTGTAAGTATATGGCTAGAGCTAATTCTATTAATTACTTTCTTTCAGAGTGGGTAAAAGATGAGGAAGGTGAAGATGTTTTATTCTACACCTTCCAGAGGAACCTTCGCTGTCAAGACGTTCATCGAGCCACTTTTGGGGATAACAAACGTAATGAACGTTTCTACACAGAAAAAGACCGAAGGTACTAAGATAATTCAATCAAGCCATTTTCTCTAGGATATTTCTCCAGTTATAAAAAGTGCTGATCGTGGTTGTCTTGAAATTTTGGGTTTTTTTTTTGGAACCAAGTAGATTAAGGCTAAGATGATCATGCTTTTTTTAGTTGTTTATGTTCCGAATTATATTCGGAACATAAACAAATTATATTATATTATATGAGTCTCATTATATTCAAACCCACATATATCACTACCCTGCAAATGCCGAGTTACCAGCATTCTCTGGACTGTGACACATGAAGGACTTGTTAATGAAACATGAAACAAAGTTGCCACACAGCAGTTCCAAGTCTCTTATAAGTCATGACCAAAATACCGTGATATCAGCTGCACAGAATGTATTACCCATTTAATGGAGATTATGTAAATTTTGAATTGCTTTGCTTTCAGCCATGATATCCACTGGTCTTTAACCTTTTCCTCAGTACTGTGATGAATTTTTTCTTAAAATTACTACTTTCTGATTCCTTATAATTTCCAGGACTCATGCTCATATTAACACTTAACAAGGTTTGGGAAGAAATAATAATCAGTTTATCTACCAGAATGTCTTGATTCTTACCCAAATATATTTTTCCAAATGACTAATGAAAAACAAATTTTGCCTTATTGTCAAGGTCTTAATCACTGCCTACATTATTTAACAGTATACTTTGGACAGTGTCTATGTACATTTTGTAGGGAAAACAAAGGGAATTTAACCTCAAATCTCTGATAGTGAGGTTGATAACCAAAACAAGAAAAGTAACACTTCATATCATGGAAAAGTTTAGAAAGACTTAAAAGATCTTATACAATCCCATTTTTAATAAGAAAGTCCAGGGTCATGTACTGTAGTTCACGCATTTTGAAGAAAGCAATATTTCTAAAGGGAAAGATCTAGACATAATTAAAAGACCTGATTTTTAATCACTGAAGAATGACCATTCCCCACCCACCTAAAATTTTTTTTGATCAAAATGCTATTCACTGTACAACTGCCAAAGCGGTGCTATCATCAGATACTCAGAACAGGGCTAAATTGGGAAGGTGTGGGAAGTAAGCTGGTCTCTGCAGCATCTGCCAGAGATCCCGGGGAAGCAGGCTCCAAGGAACCCTGAGTGTATTAAGTTGCGCCCAAACTGACATCTTTGAAAGTGCAAGAAGAATTTTGGAGGTATATCTGTAACATTTTTAAAAATTAGTATTTTTAAAATGCTGAAGTCCAGACAGTTTAAAAATTTACCAGAATTATACAGCTGATCATTAGCAAAATGTGCACCTTTTAACTCTTCATCCAAAACTCTTCCTTTGGGGTAAAACTTAAATCTTTAGGTAAGAAGGAGGATTACCTGGAATGACCCTTTCTGGAATGACCAGCAGGAGGTTCTAGTCTGTCTTCTTCCTAAGACTGATTGTATGGTTGGCGTTAGACAGACCATTTCTTGTTTTGTTTCTATATTTTATAATACTTTACTTAGGTTGCTTAAAGATTAGAGAATAATGTTCATAGAGTGATTCATTCATATAGTGATGGATTCATACAGATGTCTTGTAGGATGTATTTCTTGGCTTTAAGACTCATTTTTGAGTATACTTCTCTTTAAATATATTTATGCAAATTAAAAATTCATGCAGATCATTTTGAATTCACCACCTACATGTCCAAGTAATACTACTGAGTGGGAAATTGAAGTCTGCTACCCATGCAAGTATAATACCTATAACCAGTACAATTAAGAAAAAAGACATTTAATTATTAAAAGGTAAAATTTTGTTAATTATAACATGTTTCATTCATGTAAATTAATGAAGACAACCTGCAACTACCAGACTGTCTACCTTTGCATCGTCATTGATAAGTGTGGTGCCGGGCCTATATTATTGCTGTTTAAATGGTGCCCTTCAGTCAGTTTTTCTCCTTCAAGCTAAAACCCCTAATCCAGTAGAAGTGTTGCACACCTTTTAAGCATTGAGTTCTTGGCAATATGTAGAAGAATTTAAAGTATATATTCCTACAAAATTCTAAATTAAAGCTAACTGGAAAATGTATTGCACTAGGTGAAAAAATTGAATATATGGGTTCAACATATTTGGCTGTGTCAGGAAAAATGATGCATCTTTTAAAAAAAGATTAAAAAGAAATACACCCAAAATACTAGTAAGGGGGGGTTTCCTACTTTTCTAATCTTTTATAATAACTGCCAGTTTTTAATCATTGGGAAAGTAATTTTAATTTAAAAAATAAATATCAAGCCAGGCATAGTGGCACATACTCATAATCTCAGCATTCTGGGAGGCAGAGGCGAGAGGCCCACAAGTTCAAGCCCAGCCTGGGAAACTCAGCAACTTAGGGATAGTGTGTCTCAAAACAAAAAATTAAAAAGGGTAGAGGATGTGGCTTAGCACAAAGGCCAGGTTCAAGCTCCAGAAGCAGAAATAAATAAATATTAATACAGTAAATGGAGAAGGGCACCGGGCTCTACTTCTTCATGTTCCTTATCTTTTCTTTCCAAGAAATACTTTACTCTAGAACCACTTATGTTCTTACTTCCTCATAACTGCATATCTTCCAAGTAACTTCTCTTTTGACTTATCATCACAGAACAAACAGAACAGGTAAAATTGTGGAAAATAAAGAGCAAAGGGGTTGGGGGACTTACCCTACAGTCACATATTAAAGCGTATGATGCTACAAATAGTAGAGTAATATAATTCGACTGACAAGTAATAGAGACTAGAATATGTAACTCTGAAACAGACCCTCTTATGTGCGAAAACAGTGATACAAGAGGCATCACAAACTAATGAAGACTAAGATGGAGCAGTGGACACACAGACAGACAGGTGACGAAGGAAACACGGCCACGTCTTAGCAGTGATCGCATCTACTGCCAGGAATATTAGTGTTAGCTTTGCAGTTCTTTCAGTTTCTTTGTTTGAGAAACATTTGAGCTATAACTTTAGAAAAAAAAAAATAATCTCAAATGCCTCTGGATAGAGATGAGAAAAACAATAGCCATTTTAAAATGTTGGAGCAGTGTTTACTAAGGAATTTTTAAATTTTTTGACTGCATTATAAATTAACATGTAGGGGGCTGGGGATTTAGCTCAGCGGCAAAAGCGCCTGCCTGGCAAGCGCAAGGTCGTGAGCTCGGTTCCCAGTACCGGAGAAAAACCAAAAAAAAAAACCAAATAAATTAACATGTATTTCACTTCTGAAGTAGTGTGATTAATGAAGCGTGCATTTAAAATTTATTGCACTCTCATGTCTGTCTCTCTTTCTGTAGCTATTTTGTTTTCCTGTATCTTACAAAAGATAGTCGTTTCCTCACCATAAATATTATGAACAAGATCACTTCTGAAGTGTGGTTGATAGATGGCCTGAGCCCGTGGGACCCACCGGTCCTTATTCAGAAGCGAATACATGGGGTCCTCTACTTCGTTGAACACAGAGATGATGAATTATACATTCTTACCAATGTTGGCGAGCCTACAGAATTCAAGGTAATTCTAGATTCTCCTTGTCTCTATTTGTTAATTAAAAGGCGTCACACTTCCCTCAGCAACGTCTCTTGCTCTTAAGAGGTGACTGTTTTGTAGGCTTCACTGAAGTACAGAAATTGTTGCTACCTTCCTGGACATTGCCACTCCCATTTCTCTTTCCTTAGCGCTAATGCTTCTGTATGCTTTATTTGTGCCTTAAAAGTTGGTAAATGACACATATTCTATCCCAGTTATGTTTTCAAAACCAATCTTAATTGGACGTGGTAGCACACACCTGTAATCCCAGCCCTCGGGAGGCTGAGGCAGGAGGATTGTTGCAAGTTCGAGACCAGCCTGGGCTACAAAGTGAGCTCAAGGCCAGCCTGAACTGCATAGCGACACCCTGTCTCAAAAAGACAAAAGAAAATCTTAGCAGCTTAAAGGAGCAAACTCATAAGCTCACAGTTTTGTGACTTAGTAGTTCAGATTTATTTCCACTAGATTCACAGATGTAATCACAGCATGCTGGCTGTCGTTGCCCTTCCTCCAATGTCGCCTCTTTGGCTGTCCACTAAGCACCGGGCATACTGTCTCACCACCCAGCAGGCTAGCCTCGTCTTATGTGGTGATATTTGTACTTCCTCCTAGATGCAGAGCGAATTTCTGCTCATTTTTGTTAAAAAATGGCAACTCGTGTGGTCTGGTTTTCAGCGGTTTCATTTCCAGATGCTGCCTTTGTGTCTTGTTACTTAGCTCTAACTTTGTTCCACACAGCTAATGAGAACAGCAGCTGATACCCCTGCTATTATGAATTGGGACTTATTTTTCACAATGAAGAGAAATACCAAAGTCGTAGACTTGGACATGTTTAAGGATCACTGTGTTCTCTTCCTGAAGCACAGCAATCTACTTTATGTTAATGTGATCGGTCTGGCTGATGATTCAGTTCGATCTCTAAAGGTATGTGTGATTTACAAAAGACAGTATTATTAAAGTATGTACACAGTTTAGCTTAACATAAAATCAAGTTTTGGATAATGTGTACTTAAAAATACTTTAAATGGAATTTAGCATACTAGCTCTTTAGAGTTTAAGAGATGTATTTTAGAGTTGCTTGGCGGACTCAGCAAGTGATTTGATTTAAAATACCGTCTTGAAACATGGACTTCAAAAACAGGTGTCATTATATTTCTTTGTCCAGGTCTCTGTATATCGGGTATCTTCACAACTTTAGGTGTAGCTGGCACTCAGACCAACTTGGCATCTAGTGCGTGGCCACGGCCGCTGCTCCGTCCGTGTCCTCAGTGAGATAGCGGTCTTGTCCGCTGTTTCTGCCACAGCGTACTTGTATTCACACCATCTTCTCTTTGTTCTTACCCAGGGGGGGCAGACTTCGGTTTCTTTGAATACAGGGTGGCGGCAGGCTGCCTAGCAGGCCGTTGGATATTGCCTGTGGCGGCCGGGTAGGATAATCTGCCTTCATATGCGAACCTGATAAAGTTAGTGAATGGCAGCCTTATTGCTCACCTTTAAAGCAGCCTTAACAACTGAATGAAGCGAGCAGGCACAGAAGAAAAGAGGAAGGTGCCCTCACCGTTCTTGACAGGGAAAGTTTTTGAGCCAGTAGACTAGTAGCAAGCAACATGGACCGCTTCTACCTCCCTCACTCCAGTGTGGTCAGAAGTCCTGTTAAACTGCATTTCTAGTCAGTTTGGTGGCTGTTCAAAAAGTGGCATCAAAAATAGAATATCCTGTGGGGCACAAAGCAGAGGAAGAAATCTCTGGAAAACTTTTGTAGAGTAAGTTGAATTATAAATAGAGAAGATAGATAAGGTTTTACAGGTGCGGAGGAGTATTGTATTTGAGGAGGGAAAGGTCGTTCATTGAAGCTGTAAGCTGGAGATGCTCAAAAACAATTTGGAAAGCTGAGAATAATTCTGTTTCACTGAAGCATTTCTGGGGTGTGAAACTATGACAGTGTTTTTTGACTGTCGCTGTGAAGAATTTATGCATAAATTATGAAGGGGGAACATCTGACGTTTTGAGCAGAAGACCTCACTGGGTGAAGCTGTATTACGAGGTTGTCAGGCATATAAAGCTAGACTGAAGTGAAAAGAGGTAAGCGGCGGGAGGGTGGGTTTTGAGATTGTTACACTGGTGCAGGAAATATACAGCTCCCAACCTGCTGGATGTGAGATGTGCCGAGTTTGTGTTCCCTGAAATTAAAGGATGAATTCCAAGGAACAACAGAGGTTAAGAGTAGGAAAGGTTTAACGAGAGCTTCTGAGAGACAGGAGGCGCCCCAAAAGTGGGTTGCCGCTGAGGCCTTTTGTCAGGGGTAATTTATACAGCAGAGTCAAACTTCAGTCAACCTACAGGATTACAAGTACTGTATAGCTGCTTAGCTAACACTGGTCCGAAAGGGAAATGAGTGGTGTAGCAGGAGTACACGGAGAGGCCGGGAATATCGTTCGGCAGCGGCACAGCACCTGCCTGGCCAGCGCACGATCCTTGGTTTGATTCCAGGTACCGGAAAGAAAAAAACAGGGGTACATGAAAAGAACAAAGGCGTTTTGGGAAGGGAGGGGTCCAGATGATTTTGTCACCCAATGGGAGACTGATGCCTGTCTGGATTTCCTGCGCCAAGTGGTGCTAATTACAGTATAATCTCAACTTACTGTTTATCCCTTTGGAGGCACGTAGGCCCAGCTGTTGCGTCTGTGTCTTGCCTGGCCTTCTTCAGACGAGCCTCCAGCCACAGTTCTGATGTCTGTTTATTCTGCTCGCTTCCTTGAGAGCCCACGCCCTCTCTGAATATATATTTTTTCCATCTCACTTGGTTGCCTATAGTAACACGAGTGCAAATAAAAACTAAGGAGGACCTAAAACAACCGAAATTCTCCAGCTGCTCCCTAAAGTAAAATTATGGGCTGTAATAACCAGGTTCTTCAAGGACTATAGAGATATCCTAAAGAGGATGACGATTGACCTCAAGAATTTTCTTACTGTCTTTATCTCCTGGGTTCAAAGTGTTTCTTTTTGCTTGCTAATCTACCCAGAAATTCAATATCTTCATTACCGTCTGTATAAATACAGGAGAAAATATATACTTTTTAATGATGTATTTATTACAACAAAACCTGCCAAGAAAATTAGGAATGTCATGCAGAGTTTAACTCTACTATAATGTTTGGCTTTTATGTAAATACGACCTTTTATATTTTTATTAAATATTTCTGGGTGGTTTTTTAAGGTTTTACATTTGTTAGAGGTGTTAGAGATAGAATTAAAGGCAGGAAGAAAAATATGCTCTGCAGAGTGAGTCAGGCCAGTTAGAGTACGAAGAGAAATAAGAAAGGAGTACATTCTGTCAGCTGCAGAGCAGACTGGGGAAAAGGCATGCAGCTAAGTATTTCTGTTTTTAGAATACTCCTTGGATATGTACCAGTAAAAAAATAAAGTAATTCTTAGGTTAGCGGTATAGCTCAATGGTAGACCATTTGCCTAGCATGCATGAGGGCCCTTGGTTCCATCTCCAGCACCTCAAGAAAACAAACACAAATACATATTCTTCACTTTCTGTTGTTTTAACTTCTGTTAGATAACAGGTATGTATTCGGTATCCCCTGTCTCTTCCTTTCCTGACCCTACCCATACCTATTATGCCGTATGTTGTTAGGGCATCATCAGATGGAGTCATATATTACATTATGTACCAGGTGCCACTTAAACAGAATTTTGTAGATTAGACCCATTTTATGAAAGTATTGTACTGATTAATGACCACAGACAGTGCTGTGTTCAAAGGCACAAACTCTTTAACCATACAGTGAGTGGGTTATAAAGTAATTCTGTATGTAACATCTCTGCCTAGTGAGCACCTTAGAGATTTTTCTTAAAACTCAGTCTCAGCAATGGAAATGTAAAACCTCCTGTTCTTGCTTCCTGTCCTAAGTTATCACATCATCAGTATTTTGTGGTAGCATTTTCCCCACCAAAAGATGTTGTATAATGGGATGGATGATGCGTATGTAGGCAGACTGATTTTTTGTTTACTCTCTGCTTGACATCTGTTTTATTTGGCAGAGGCATCTGCATACACAGGCTCATTTTCTTTCAGCATGTTATGTCTTAATCATTCTTTCAATAAAGTGACTATAGTTTGCTGGTAGAATCCTAGAGCCAAACCTGTTTCTATCAGGTATCTAAGAAATGTCTGCCGGGCTGGGGATATAGCTCAGCAGTACAAGCGCCTGCCTGGCAAGTGCAAGGTCAGGAGTTCAGTTCCTGGCACCAAAAAATAAGAAAGTAGACTTCCTAAGAAATGTCTGCCTACCCCGCCAGCTTATTTCTGAGTGGTGTCCATGAATACCTGTGCAGATACTCTATAGGCTTCTCAGTAGGAAATGTGGTACACAATATCCTTGAGATAGTTAATACCTCTTTCTGCATCAGCTGGACAAACTAAAAAGTTCCACAGCCTTGTAATATTTTTGTTGTGAATAAAACGAATCTTGGTGCAGTTTGTCTTAGGAAAACACCCGAAAGACTTTTGACTTACTGGAGCCAGTTGGCCTAAAGCTGAGACAGTTTACTACCTGGGTCACCCAAAAACTGACCTAAAGTCTCACCAAAGGACAAAACCTTTTTCCTTGTCTCTCAGGCCAGGGAACCTTGTACCTTCCTTCTGGCACCTAGGTACCAGGCCTAAAATAATCCTCAGTCTGAGAAGAATAAATCAGGAGCTCAGAGAGACTCTCAAATGGGTCTCCTTATTAGTGTTTGGCAAAAATAGCTTCTTCCGTTTAATTAGAAGAAACCTGCTTGCTGGACATGAGCTCTGTGGCTGCCATTCCCGCAGGTTACACGGGGAGCTCTTTGCGCGCACATCCCCCGCTCCCCCTTTGCAGCAGAGCCTGCCCGTGATGTTGCTGTGCCGAGACCTCTGATTTTCTGAGGAATTTGCCCTTGCCACAATTACTCAGGAAAAGAAAGGCAATTTCTTTTAATGTTCTGATTCTTCGTACCACTTCTAACACTCTGTCAACGTGCTAACCAGAGCTCTTTAAAAGGTGTAAGCATGATGCTAGCAGAGGGCTTGAAGCCGGACCCCGCTGCTCCAAGAGAATAAATTTTGATTCCTTTCCTTTTTTCTTAAAGTTAAGAATCTCAGGCATAATGGCCGTAAGTCTCTCAGAGTAGATGTGCCTGGAAAGGTTTTGTTCTGCACAACGGTTAGCCTGGAAGCTAAAGTTAGAAACAAATTGTAACTGCTTCAGTGCTGCTGAGCCCGTTGGTAGCCAGGGAATAATGACTGTCATCACTGGGCTGTCCAGGCAGCAGGCTGAGGGCTGGGGGGGAAATTATTCAAAATACACACATCGAAGCGTTTTATGTTCTGTGAGAACAGATCGTGGAGCCGTCGCTGAGTTTCAGAATTACCATTTCATTTGCTTGTAATCTCAACCATTCTGTGACTTTATTATCCAGATTTATACCCAGAATAAACTTACGTTAAAGGAGATTTCATGTAAATCTAGAATCCTGGTAAGCCTCTTCTCTATAGTGGTTCTTTATTGGTGATTAGTGTAGTTTTATTTCTTAGCTGAAAGACACTTTTTTGTGATGAAGTACTGTAATCCTTAAATGATACGTCATGTATCGATAGAAAGGAAACCGGATGTCTGTGTCATTTTGTTCTGAGCAGACTCAAAAACCTAATTAATGATACTTAGTTACGTGTAGATAAAGAATGAAAGTAAGTATTTTATTTCTTTAGCTTCCTCCTTGGGCCTGTGGATTCATAATAGATTCAGGTTCTGACCCGAAGAACTGCCCCTTTCAACTTTGCTCTCCGATTCGACCCCCAAAATACTACACGTACAAGTTTGCAGAAGGCAAACTGTTTGAGGAAACTGGACATGAAGACCCGATCACAAAGACTAGTCGGATTTTACGTCTAGAAGCCAAAAGCAAAGTAAGTGTCTAGAATGTCTACTTTCAGCTCCCATTATTGAAAGCCTGCTATGCTGTGATTACATCAGAACCACTTTCCAAAATAGATCCCTTACATCATAGTGTAAGATCCAAGTGATTTTAGAGAGTACGTGGGGTTTTTATTTAACATTATTACTCAGGTATTTACTTGAACATGGAGTAGAAAACTTACAGGTAACATTTTAAACGCTTTATTTTACACGTTGTTTGTATTTGAATTTTAAAAGCTAAATAAAAATGTAAATAGTCAATGGTGTGCAGTTATGGCAAAAATTAGGAAGGTATGGTAAGCAGCTGACAGAGTGAGCTAGACTAATCCGGGCCCTGACCTCATGGAGCTTAAATTTTAAAAAAATAAAATAAATAATAAAAATAAAAAACAAAGAGCTTAAATCTAGCAAGGAAGATGCCAGAAGTTGAAGAAGTAATTACTAATGTTCTGACTGATGCAAAAGGAAACAGATTACATGGAAACATGGCCGAGGGACTTTACGTAGTCTAGAGCGATGAGGGAAGCCTCTGAGAAGGTGCGTCTCAGGTAGGACCTCTGGGATGACCCAGAGGGAAAGGAGGAAGGGGCCTGGGATCCCATTTTGTGCAGAGGCCCCGAATTTGTGTAGAAGTGATACAGTTGAAAACTGTAGAGGAAGCCAGTAAGACCAAAGCATACAAAAAGACAAAAAGAAAAGGGCCAGGTGTGGTAGCACACACCTGTAATCCCAGCACTCGGGAGGCTGAGGCAGGAGGATCGTTGTGAGTTTGAAACCAGCCTGGGCTACAAAGTAAGCTCAAGGCCAGCCTGAACTGCGTAGCAACACCCTGTCTCAAAAAGACATTAAAAAAAAAAAAAAAAAAAAGACCAAAGCTAGAAAAGAGAGAAAGATTGGTAGGGAGAATAGAGCAGTGAGAAACAGAGAAGGAAATAACAGATACCCGTATTCCATAGGCTAAATATACTAAAAATACCCAAAGACTACACATAGAATTTACAAATGTGTACTACTAGAGAACAAAGTAATACATAAACTATAGCCTTGATTGAAGGACTTTTTAGACCTTAACATATCATATATCTAATAATTTCACATGCTGTAGCAAAGAATAACATTATTTTTCCTTATGAAATTTTTTTCTTTTATTCATTGATTTTCTTTTAATGTCTTTAAGCAAATATTATTTTTGTATTTCGAAAACAGTATACACATTCACAAGAACATACTTGCAAAATACAGAATGTGTAAAGTTTAAACCACTGCCTTTTGTTCCCATTTGCTGTATGTCTTAGAAAGAAACAGTTAACCCTTTACTCGTATCACCTTCCAGATTTTGTTGTTGTCAAAATGTATACTTTGGGGATTTAATTTTACAAACTAGGGTTATACCAGTGTACCAAAATGTTGCAATTAGTGTACCACAAATGGAGAAAAAATCAAGTGCTTGGAGAGCCAAGGGACTCCCCGGGCACCGCGGTAGAAGCCACGCTGAGTGGCAGCTGCTCCTCCTCCCCACAGCTGTCCGTGCTGCTGAGAAGCTCCGGGACCTGGCCCAGCACAGGACTCGCAGCCATCTCTACCTCTTCCTCTTCAGCCGGGGGTCCTTCAGGTTATATAGTTGGAGGTTAGGGAGAGACAAGGACATGAATGGAACATGATTGTCTTACAGAAATGAGTTTATGTCATGCTTTATAAAAATAAATCTTACTCAGAAGGGAAAATTTACTTACATTGCCGTGACAAGCTGGGTATGATGAAGAGTGGAAGGGAGATTTCTTCCTATTTGATAACATGCTGGTGTGTCATTTTATTGCCCCAGAATGAAGTTTTGAAAATGAAAACATTATGGTGATTTGGTTGTATTAGTTTTGTATGTAAACTAGTGCTATTTTGTTTAATTTATTTAAGCAAAGTAAGAACCAACTTCATGCTGGGTGTGGTGACACACGCCTGTAATCCCAGCATGTGGGAGGCTGAGGCAGGAGGATTGCCATGAGTTCAAGGCCAGCCTGAGCTACATAAGTGAGTTTTTCAAGGCCAGCCTGCACTACATAGTGAGACCCTGTCTCAAAAATAAACAAACGAAAAGAACCAGCTTCACCCTTTTTCTGTGAAATGAAAATCAAAGGTAGTCCTGTTTTCTGCATTTTTTTCTGTTGGAGGGTGCTGTGTTTCAGTCAACTGGAATTAATGAGTTTGAGCTACAGCAGCAAATACTGAGACTTAATGGCCATTTAAGTGTTAAATTTATGAAATGCATTTGAACCACTTTAAAATGTTTTAAATAAATAGGCTTTGGAAAAGAATGTGAATGGTTATCAGTAAAATGAGTAAGAAATTTCAGGTCATAATGGTTGAGAAATGTGACTTTAGAAGACAGAACACTGCACTAGTAAAACTTCTTAATGCAGAGATGAGACTTGTCAGTGTCTCACCCTAGACATAGGAGGAATTCTGTACTAGGAATTCTATTTCCTGCGTTAGTAGGTGTTTCGCCCTGACCCAAAAGAAAAAAATAGTACAGTAATAATACTAAGTAAATAAGTTTTGTTTTTGGAAACAGGGTCTCACTTTGTAATTCAGACTGGTCTTGAACTCACTATGTAGCCCAGGCAGGCCTCAAACACACAGCAATCCTCCTGCCTCAGCCTCCCAAGTGCTGAGAACAGGCATGTGAAGAAGTCTTTTATAATCACTTTACTGTCATGAAAAGCCATGTTTAATAAAACATTTTCAAGCCAGTCTTGCTGCTGTTTTCTGGTTGATACTGTGGGTCAGCAAGGGAATTGAAACCAAGAACAATGGGAGAACATAACCCTATTATCATAAATGAAGTTCACGTATAGCATGAAGTAGGACAGAGGGGAGTTGCACGCTTCAGTGTGTTTTAAATTCCAGGTAAAGCTGCTTTAAAAGGCTCTTTACATGCGCGGTAATTCATTTCCAGGATGGCAAATTAGTGCCAATGACTGTTTTTCACAAAACGGACTCCGAAGACTTGCAGAGGAAACCTCTCTTGGTGCACGTGTACGGAGCTTACGGAATGGATTTGAAAATGAACTTCAGACCCGAAAGGCGGGTCCTGGTGGAGGACGGATGGATACTAGCTTACTGCCACGTTAGGTGAGTCAGCGCATTTGCGCCGGCGTGTGAGTTCTAGAACATTCTGACACGTGTCAGATATCCAGAGCTCCAGCATACACCAGAGAGCCCCAGACTGTTTCCTCAGTTGTCCTGTTGGCTTTATGTGTTCCTAAATCTGTGCAGGTGGAATTTGACCCTCTAACAGATTAGTTAATTCAAAGAGCAAAAGGATAGATTCTTAGGATTTTAAAATGTGTAGTCTTAGATTACAGTTTCCACTGAATTCTCCTTAGTTCAGTTAAACAGCCTCTTAAGCTCTACTCCTCTTTTCCTGTCTAACTTCCATTTTATTTTATAGTTTTTCTCAAGACACAAATATAATTGTTTTCTCCTTGAAATCCTCCTCTGCCTCCCGACTCTAGAACAAAGTCCAGCTTCCTCAGCCAGGTCTCCTCATGACCTGGCGGGTCACTGTGGTGGCATCCGTCACCCCGGCCCGCGCCCACACTGCGCCTCGCCTGCCCCTGCCGTCCTCCTGCCCAGGAGGAAGTGGGCGTTCTCCTCCACCACGCACCTCCCCCGCCGCCTCCGTGAGCACAGTGCTGACGCCGGTGTGCACCCTGCCGTCTCCCACGTGGTGTCCTAGCTCTGCTCCTCTGACACCTCCTGTGCACTTGCGTGAGAGCAGCGACCACAGCACTTGGTGACGTTTCTTCCCTCCCAAAGCTGTGCCTCTCTATGGCAGTCTCCGCTCGTTTGCATGTCCGGGGTCTGCACTCAGTCCCCGAGAAGCAGGGGGCAGCGCTGCGAACGTACTTGCCGAGTTCGTCCTTGATGGTCTGCATCAGGGGTTGGCAAACCTTTTTCTGAGGAGCTAGACAGTAAACACTTTAAGCTTTACTGTGCATGTCCCTTCTTGTGGTTTCCCCCAGCCTTTAAAAATAGAAAAAAAAATGTTTGGCTTGAGGACCTTACAAAAGCAGGCCTCCAGGTAGTTCGCTGACCTCTACCCGCATCGTTACCATTCTTTACCACTGACATGTTTCTGCCCTTTAATTTCAGGGGAGGTGGTGAGTTGGGCCTCCAGTGGCACGCTGATGGCCGCCTGACCAAAAAGCTCAACGGCCTGGCTGACTTAGAGGCTTGCATTCAGACGCTTCACAGCCAAGGCTTTTCCCAGCCAAGCCTAACAGCCCTGAGCGCTTTCAGCGCTGGCGGGGTGCTTGCGGGAGCCTTGTGTAATTCTGCTCCAGAGCTCCTCAGGGCTGTGGCTTTGGAGGTGAGTAAACTCTGTCTCTCCTGTTTGCAGAAAGGGGCAAGCGTGAAGCTTCAGGCCGCACTAAAAACAAAGTGTTACAGTTTTACCACAGCGTAAGCCTGTGACGGAGCTTTTAAGTTCAAATGCAGAATTATTGCTCTAGAACTTCTAAAACTGTTCTAATTTTACTGTCTGTGGTTTGCTTACTATTCTCTGACAGTATTCTTCACTAATTTTTAGGAATTCCCCTGGGAGGTGAGTAGCATTCCCACTGAGCGTTTTCTGTCTGTCAGAACTGTAGAGCTGATGGGAAGGAGGTGAGGTGCACAGGCCTCGCGGTTCCAGAAGTTGGGTAGAACATCCATGGCTCCGGAGTGCATTACCTCCTCTGACTCTGCCAGTTTGACACTGCGCTGCTCATCAGCTTTTAGTCCTGCATTTAGGAGGTTTTTTTAGACACTACATTTTTAATGGTCTTTTGAATATAGTTTCCTGTACTTTAATTGAAATGCATCTTGTTCTGAAATGGCCGTATAGCATCTTCCTATAGTTATCCAAAATCGTGAAGCTACATTGTAGCAGTTGGTTTTACCCCTTGTCTCTCTCCTGCTTCCTGTTAGATAGTCTAGAAATCACTGACTGGGCTGGGAGCAAGTAAATTGTTTTGTTTTGTGTCTTGAGGGTGAGGGGTACACAAGGTGAGCTTTATAGTAAGTATTAAATAGCCCTAATCTGAAGATGTACTTTTAAAAACTGGAGAAGCTAACTTGTAACCTGTCCACAATGATAGTAGAATCATTTACAATATAAAGAACATGGAACACCATTCTTGACTTCCATAATTAGAAAGGAAATTTTTGTTTTGTTTTTTTGTTTTTTTTTTCTGGTACCGGGAACCGAACTCACGACCTTGCGCTTGCCAGGCAGGCGCTGTGCCGCTGAGCTAAAGCCCCAGCGCCCTAGAAAGGAAATTAACAGAGGTGTGTGTGTAAGGATGCTAGTCCTGGGTTACTTTATTTTAGAGGAGAATTAGAGACAACCTAAATAGCCAGCAGAAGGGTATTCGTGCATGAGTCAGAGTTCTCCATCACAGGCAGCAAAAACTGGCATCTAGTGTATCAATAGGGAAAGGCAGGCTCTGTTGGTAAAGTGGATTTTCTCAGCGCAGAAAAGGAGTTCAGACGCCCACTGGAGCGCTGGTTAACAGTAACACAAGGGAAAGCTGAGAGCCTGCGATCTGAGGAACATAAGGCTGAATGAAAAGGCAGGCTCCTTCTTGCTAAATGTTTCTATGCTGCTTATGAGCCAGTGGATGGGTTTGTCTTTTACCTTGGATATTTTCCAGATTTCCTTCAGTAACATTTACTTTTAATGTAAAGTTTTAACTGGTGAAGTAAAGTGTATAGGTTAGGGGAACTTTTCACATTTAAAATTTTTGTTGTTGTTGGATTGTTTGTTTTTGATAGTAGGGAATGAACCCAGGGCCTTTGTACTGAGCTACGTGACCAGCCCTTTTTAAAAAGTTCTTATTTTGAGAACCAGATGTGGTGGCACACTCCTGTCATCCTAGCATTTAGAAGGCTGAGGCAGGAGATTGCAGTAAGTTTAAGGCCAGCCTGGGCTACATAGTGGGTTCAAAGCCAGCCTGAACCACATAGCAAGCCCCTGTTCTCAGGAAAACAAAAACACATTATACATGCATACAAACTTTTATTTTGAGACAGCGCTCAAAACAGGGTCTCACTAACTTGCCCATATTGGGGTCGTGCTTGCCTCAGCCTCCCAGAGTGCTGGGAGTACAGGTATATGCCATCACACCTGGCTAAAAACCTTTAGTTGTGTTAAAATAGGAAAATGGACCGGCTTACCCACTGTTAATTGCACAGCTCAGCAGCACTAAGTACGTGCATGTTGCTGTGCGGTCTCTGGACTTGCGTTTTCATCCTGCTGAGTTTCAGTGCTGTACCCGCGGAACAAGTCTCCATGTCCATGCTCCCCACCTTGGAATCATCCCTGCGCCTTTTGTCTGTATGAATTTGACTACTCTAGGCACCGCCTCCAGATGGAATCATACAAAATTCGTCTTTTTTACCTAGCACTGGGGAGGGACCCTAGGGCCTCATGTACGCTAACCACACATTCTGCCGCCTGTTATTGTTGTCATCGTCGTCGTTGAGACAGGGTCTCGCTGAGGTGCCCGTGCGGCCTGGACTTTGATCCCCCGTCTTCGTGTTCTAGGTTCGCTGAGATTACAGACATGCTCCACCATTCCCAGTTTGGGATGTGTCTTTTTGATACTGGCTTATTTTACTTAGACCGTCTCTTAGGCTCATCCGTATTGCAGCAGGGGCCGTCTCATTTCCTTTTCCAAGGTGACTAATCCTGCGTTGTAAGTCTGTACCACACGTTGCCCGTTCATTCACTCGGGCTGTGTCCGTCTGGCTCTCAGTAATGCTGCCGAGACTGGGCCGTCAAGACCCTACTCTCAGTCCCCTCGAGTATGCACACGGTGAAGTTGTTGGCTTTTAAGGTAATCCCAAGTTTAACCTCGGTGAGGAGCCACCATCGCTTCCCACAGTGGCTGCGCCATTGCACGCTTCGGCAGTGTCTGCGGAGTCCAGCCTCTACCAACACTTGATGGTTTTCGGTTGTTTTTTAAACAGAGAAGCCATCCTAATAGTGTGACATAATATTTATCACTTCTATATAGGAAAAAACACACCCGTAAAGGGGACCAAACTAAACACAATTGTGAAATTAGAAGATAAGCCCTTTTTGTTAGAAATGCCATTTAAGGAGCTGGATGCGTTAAAAAGCCAGTTGTCCATCACTTTTTATGGATGAGACCGAGTTGCTAGTCCGGGGGTTTATGCACTGTGTTTCTGAAACCCACCTTACCAACTTGGTTGAAATAGAAGTTTGTTTGGCTTCTTTTTAGGCGCCTTTTGTGGATGTTCTCAATACCATGATGGACACCACTCTTCCCCTGACAATCGAAGAAATAGAAGAATGGGGGAACCCTTCATGTGATCAAAAGGAAAAGAACTACATAAAGTGTTACTGTCCTTATCAAAATATCAAACCTCAGGTAATAATTACAGTACAGTCTCCTGAAGTGACAGAAAAGCAGAAGGGTGGTCACCCGAGCTACGGCGGGAGTTGGCAGGGCTTTGGGGATGTCTCCACTCACGGGACCCACTCATCTCTCAGCGCCATCTCTGCCCATGCTGCACGTTTGTTTCTGATTAAAACCTCAGGGCAGTGGCATTCCTGTGCCTTAATTACTAGATTAGACGACCTCCGTTTTCTTTAGACAAGAGGAGGCTATTCCAAATAATAAGTAGTCTAGTTCTGTAATACTAGGTTCTTTCAAGAATATCCAACAGGAAAAACTTCTGGCACTTAGGGGGAAATTTGGAGGTAAGTAACTCTTTTCCATAATTTTAGAGAAGAGACTGTAAGAAGTGAACTCTGTGCATCTGTTTCTTTTAGCATTATCCTTCAATCCACATCACAGCTTACGAGAACGATGAGCGTGTTCCTCTGAAAGGAATTGTAAACTACACAGAGAAACTCAAGGAAGCTGTCATGGAGTATTCTAAGAACAGGGGCGAAGGTAGGAGGCCAGCGGGACGCAGGGAACACAGCTGACAGACGGGAACCCTCAGCATCCTGCTCAGAGAACCACGGCTCATGCTCAGACCAAGTCATCTGCCCATGATTTAAGACATACACTTGTTTTCCTGTGTTGACTTCCCAGTTAAAGACTGTGCACCTGACGCAGAAAAGTAAATTTAAATATCAGCTGTAACTTAGAGATGTACTCTCAAACAGTTACTCATTCATTTAACATTTGCTGAGACATTCTTTGTGGGAAGCTCCAAAAGAGTCTAGGTTTCTGCTTTGGAACTTAAGTGCCCAAACTATTGGCGTTAATTTCTTAGTTCTTTTCATTTTCACTAGATAAGAACGCTTCCTTTTGGCGGTGAAACCGCAAGCCAGGATACTCAGGGTTCAGAAGGAGGAGGAGCCCACCGCAGTCAGGGTTTGCCTGTACCCAGCTCCACTTTTAGTCCCACCCAGGAGTACGTGTGGTGCTTCCAGAGTGCAGGACTCTTGGGTTCTGCAGGCTCTTGCCTCCCTCCTCCCACCACAAAACTTCTCCTTGTGGTGCCCCGGCTCCTCCGACCAGCGTCCTCTGGCACGGGGCCTCCAGCCCTCCCATCTTGGGCAGCTGCCCCTCCTTCCCTCTTTGTTGGTAGTGCTGATGGTGGTGTTGGCCGGGTTCGTTTGCTACATTTTTGAATAGAGTGCTCAAAAGGACAGAGAAGAAATGCATCTCAGTGTTACAAAAGACCTTCTGATTGTTTTATGTGTTACCTCTTCCAGGCTATCAGACCCCCAATATTATTTTGGATATTCATCCCGGAGGGAATCACGTGATTGAGGATTCTCACAAAAAGGTACGTTACCCTGCTCGCTCAGCTGACGGCTTACCCAGGTAAAGCTGGGCCATGCTCAGTGTTGCCGTGGTCATAGCAGGGTGTGTGACAGCACTGCTTGGTAAGTAAGTGTCCACTGCAGGGGAAACTGACCCACTGAGTCAGTGCAGGGCAGAGGCTCTCACGCTTGGTAAGGGAGCGCCAGCCAAGAAAGGAGATGACGTCAGCAGTGCAAGCCCTCTGCTTCTGTGCCCAGCAAAAATACCCCTGCCATAACTTGCTGACTTCAGTTGGGTGAAAAATTTAGAACACTGAAATTATACCGCAGAGTCCTTCTGTCTAATTTTAAAATGTGTTTCTTTTAGATCACCGCCCAAATTAAATTCCTGTATGAAGAACTTGGACTTGACAGCACCAGTGTTTTTGAGGATCTTAAAAAATACCTAAAATTCTGAAGTGCTACATACAGCTGGGATTGGGAGAGGCTCTGACATATTCCAGTCTTATTTCCAGTTGGGTTAGCAAAAGTGAGGTTTTAGTTAATAGAGAAGTTTTTACCCGTTGCTTATCCATCCAAGTTGTGCTTAGTCTGCATCTCAGCCACACATGCTGTCCCTTCCACCAGTGCCCACGCCCTCACCCTGGGCGGTTTGCAGGTGGTCTCCTTAGAAGGGCCGGGCCGCCCTCCAGTCAGAACTTCGCCTTTGTCTGCTGTGCTAAGGTTTTCTTTGAACACTTTACAGTCAGTGTCCTCGCTCTTTGCTAGTGAATATTTTTAGTCACCTGTGGTAGTGAGTCACCTTCCAGTTTCTGTGGCTGCATTTTAAGGAGAAAGAGCTTTCTTCAAATTGAAATTCACAGATTTTGAATAATCTTGGGTCCTGCGGGGTTTGGATCATCTCCTATTGATGTTATTTAATATTTACATGACAAGTTCCTCCAAGCGACAGTTTTTTTAAACATTTTATTATTATTTTACACCTCTGAGAACCTTTCCTAAAGCAGTTACATTCAAGTGACAGCAAGTGAGACTGAGTGACCGCTTGTGAAGTCTACCCAGCAGCGTGCTCTGCGTGAAGTCAGACACAAGTGCGGGCGTCAGCGTCTTTGAGAGTTCCCTAGCACACGCTGTACAGTATGTTCAAGGCGCTGGAGTAGCAGGCTCGATTGGAAATAAAGCATCTGTCTCTGAACGCCGCTTGCTGATGCAGGAGATTCTTCGTGTTGTACTCCAGGATTAACCCTTCTCCCTCCTCCAGAGAAACGCCAACCGAGTCAACCTCACTGCGCTCGGAGGCGGGGTTGGTACTTACTCTGACTCTCAGTTTTGTAGGGAGCCCTAAGTTCATTTCCTGTAGATTTAGCAGCGTTGAGTCTCCAAAATTCAGAACCACAAGAAAGACCCTGTCTATGCCGTCCAGCTCCCTTGTGTACACGACAGAGTGGCTGGCGTTGCTCAGAAGGCAGAACCAGCCCCTGTTGATGAGCAGCTCGTTGGCATGAAGTAGACTCAACTCTTGGTACAGTTTCAAAGCCGAACTTGGCTGAGTCTTTTGGACCTGTTTTTTCAAAAGAATATTTACATAAATGTTTGATTCTAGGACTTTTTAAAAAAATATTTTAGTACCTAGTAAGGAATTCCCTCCCCCAGTTGCTTGTGTTCTGCCCCTGAAAATAACTGCCAAATTATATGCATTAATAAGTAGATAGAATAGGTTATATAAAAACTGATAGTGTAGATTCAGCCGTGCAGCTTGTCTGGAAGTCCCGACAAGTTGACTCCATTGTAGAAATTGTGAAACAAGTGTTCACACCCAAAGTAACGTCACTGTGTTTACGTAAGGAACATGACTGGGCTACAGTGTAACTGCCAAGTGCAAGGACAAAACCTACGTGGCCGTGGGCCCTGAGAACCCGTGATGCGTCTGGGCCGACATGATCTCTTCTGTAGGTTAACGCGTAGGCTGCAGCAGACACGTATGTCTTGCACAGCTAATGATGGAACAGAAAGTTTCAAAAGAAGATACAAAGCGAAAAGCTGCTCAAAGGGAAAGATAAAAATTGTAGAGATTGCTTTTACCATGAAAAGATATGGCTGAGTTTATTTTAGATTTGAGTTTATTTTACAGCTAGATAAAACATACATATTCATGTATTTTTCTTACTTTTTCTTCCTGAACGTTTCACACGTCTTGCTCTTATAATATAGCCTTCATAAGTGTCATTTTAATGGTAAATATTCTTTTTAGGGGTACCCGGAATCGAACTCAGGACCCTGTGCTTGCCAGGCAGGTGCTGTGCCACTGAGCTACATCCCTGACCTTAATGATAAATATTCTGTGAAATGGTTACACCATACTTGACATTCCCTTTGTTCCCCCTCCCATATTTTATATTATTTATTTAAGGATAGATTGTCAAGAAGATGATTATGTCAAAGAGTGTGGACTTTTGATGCATAATGCCAAATTATTCTTCATAAGAGCTGTTGCCAAATCAACCATGGTGTTCATTTCACTGTACTTTTGCCGGCCTTGTTGCTGGGTGGTGGTTTTTATTGTTGTTATTGTTCTTTAGGGGTGGATGCTTAATATGTGTCTTCAATGAATATCTCATAGGTGTTTGAAAAAGTGTATTCTCTGTTTATCAGGAACAAATATTTATGGTATATGTATATGACTTGACAGAGTTACTACCAGCATTTTCTGTAGCTTAGGTAATGCATGAAAAGCGCATAGTACAGTTCCAGTCACATGAAAACTGCTCAGTACTAGCTATTTTTTTTGTCTCAAGTCCTTATAATTGTGAATTTGTCAGTTTTCTTCACATTTATCAGAGTATTTGTTTTATATCTTTTGAAGGTACTGTAACATGCATAAAGACTCATGATTGTAGTGGACTATTTTTTTTTTCAAATTTTAAAAATTGCCTTTGCCTCATATAATGCTTTTCATACTGAATTCTATTTTGTCTGCTATTAAAAATTTCCAAGCTTGCTTTTTGTTACTCTGTTTTTTGACTGGGACACCTATGCACACAGTACAAAATTGAGTTGCAAAAGAATACATACAGTGAAAAGGTTTTCTTCAACTGTTTTCTAGCTTTCCGGTTCTCCTCCCTGAGACACTGTTACTGTTTCTGGTCTTCCATTTTCATGTGCCATAGAATTGTGTGCCTCTGCAAACTCAAGTAGACACATTTTCTTCACGCAGATGGTGGCACGTTACCGTTCTGTCTGGTTTTTTATTAATATATATGAGAAATGGTCTCCTGTCAGTTCAGCTCTTCTCATATACTTACTCTTTTTAAAAGCTGAATCCTACTCCCACAATTGATTGGACTGCTTTTCTACTGATAACATGTTAAAAGCATTTTTAGAGTCTTACAAACAATGCTGCTGTCAAGATCCTTGTATATTTATCATTTTGTACATCTGCAAATATTCCTAGATACAGATACCTAGAATATCTGGTCGGAAAGTACATTTTTTATTCTGATGGCTGAGCAGCAAGCTTTCTGTTACTGTTTGCCTGCTGTATCTTTAATTCTTTAGGTCCTTTGTTTTAACTGTGTCTCTTCTATCTGAATTTGGTCTTATTACCTAGTCTTTTTTTTTTTCGTTTTTCTCTGGTACCGGGAACCGAACTCACGACCTTGTGCTTGCCAGGCAGGCGCTTTTGCCGCTGAGCTAAATCCCCAGCCCCATTACCTAGTCTTTTGATAGGTAAATTTAACTTCTTCATCTTTGTGATTACCGTATGTTCAGCATAATCTCAAATTTCTTACTTTATCTTTGATAGTTTTGTTTGGGTTCTTTGCCTTTTTAAAAGCCTTTTTACTGGATCCGTGGTTTATGTAGGTTGTTTTCCTTCTAATGTTCTTTGAAAATGTTTGCCCTTCTATTGGTTACTCTTAAAATTATAATGACCTTTTAATACAAGTTTTTGTCAACATCCAGAACAAGGAGTGCTCAGGTGTCAGCGTGACACGGGAACTGAGGTTTCAGTTGTTCGCACTTAACAGTCACCACGGTTACAGGGCACCCAACCGCTCAAGTCTAGACTTACTCTTTTTCCACCCATGAAGAAGATGAATGAACGTTAGCCTGCCTGCACACACATCGCTTCTCCGCCTACCCCTCTCTACCACTTGCCGTGTAGAAATAAGTCACTAATATTTTTGTGCTAGAATACATTGTCCACACTGTGCATCAAAAATTAAGCAGGGCATGATGGCACATGCCTGTAATACTGTACCAGATTTGTGGCACTGAGGCAGCAGGTTTGCATATTCAAGCCCAGCCTGGGTAACTAGTGAGACCCTGTCTCAAAATTTGAAAAGGCTATGGATGTAACTCAGTGAAGGAAGATGATAGATGATAGATAAATAGATACTCTGTTTTATTTTCAACTGGATTTTTTTTTTATTGGTTTGTTGGTGGTGTGTTACTTTGCTTACAGTACCGGGGATTGAACCCAAGGACCATTGAACTGCATCTCTAGCCCTTTTTAATTTTTATTTTGAGAAAATGTTTTACTAAGTTGCCTGGGCTGGCCTCAAACTTGAAATCCTCCTGCCTCAGCCTCCCCAGTAGATGGGATTATAGGGGTGCATCACCATACCGGGTAGCTATCCAAGAATCCTTGGAAGTGCTTGGAGTGGGGGATTTGTGAGAACAGGAGGGTAGTATGGAGTTATGTATCAGAGGAACCCTGGGAGTTTCCACAGATTACTTAGACATTTGGACTGGAGAATTATAAATGTGTTAGGCATCCTCATACAGTGCAGATCAATTCTCTTCCCCTAAACTGATGTAGATTGTTTTCCAGTGAAATTTTCACTCGTGCATAACACTGGTTCTTGACCAGTTAGGACAGAAAAAAGTACAGGCAAAAGCCAAAGGGTGTGCTTTTCTAGAAGAGTGAGAGAGAACTCCTGCCTTCTGTTTGTTCAGGAAAACAGCCTTGCTTTCAAATCCACATTAACGAGGCGGCGATGACTCAGCCTGTCCGCCCACCTCGCTCCTGCCTTTTGAGGGGAAGAGAAGGAAGGGTAGCTGAGCCAGTCACTCCAAAGAAGAGCTGTATATTAATGATTTTTCAGGTGGCAAGCTTGTGGTCCAGTTCGTATGTTCACAAAAGCATGATTTGCAAACTTCCTGCAAATAGAACTACAAGGGAGGCCTGTGAGGGAGTTAAAGAACGTCACTGGCCACGGTTTTAGACACACGGGGTGAGTATGTGCCGTCCATTCCAGAAGCTCATTCTCTGTTTCTAAAGTCAACATAAAATCGCCCTCGGAACTCACCTGGACGTTGACAGTGTGGTAATCGGAGTTGGCAGGTAACCAGGTGTGATTTCCTTCAGAAAACCCAGCGTTCGAACTGTTGTCCCACTGCATGGGCGACTTCGAAAGGAGAGTACTCTGTCAGAAGGCCAGAAGGACAGAGCAGTTGTCGGTTATTAATAGTTAAATCCCCTTTGCTGCTTCGTGATTTACCTCATCGCCGTTCAGTTCCCTGTAGTTCTTAGCCCATGCCTACGTTACGCCTTAGCCAAGGCTAGACGTTCAGGGCACAAGCCAGTTTTGTGCTTGTCCATGGGAAAGGGCGAGTAGCCCCTTGGGTTTGAATAGACTACAGTGACTGAACTCTCACATGATGGTCATTTTTTCTGCCCTTCCCTAAAAGTGAACAGTAGGATTTCAAATCGTGCCGTTACCAATTCATGCTACTTCACCCCACTGGGTTGCGCTGCTGGTGAATTCTGGAACACTGCCGGCTACCAGTGAGCCTGAACCTGCCTGGCCCATTGCTCCGGTGTGGTTATTCCACCTGAGTGCGCACACACAAACTTGGCTGATAGAGAAGTTTCATCGTAACCAAATATTTGGGAAATTAGGTCCCGTGCAAGGGAGAGCTAACCATCCAAATTAAAGGTTCAGGATCAGCTGTCTACCCAGCCACACAATTGTGAGGGCCCTGGCTTAGACAAAAGCAGAATGGGAGCCACCCAACATGGGTGCTGGGTTACACTTGATAAAAAAACAAAAAAAAAACCCAGCCTCTGTGCTGTGTTCCTAGGGCTCACCTGGGATCTAGCGGGTTAAATAAAAACTAAAAAGCATTATCTCTCCATATTCTGGCCAAGATCAATGAACACTGCAAACAAGAGCACTGGTTCTCAAATTTCAGTGCCTAAGAAGCAGAAAACATTTAAAACGCAGAATCCTTGGCACTTCTCGAGAAGTTCATTTGTGTGGCTTAGAAAACAATATTTTTAATAAACTTCCCCACCAAGACAGCTGGTAAATCTTACAGTCTAGCCCTAAGAAAGAAAAGCAGCTGGTCATGGTGGTGCACACCTGTAATCCCTGCACTCTGGGAGGCTGAGGCAGGCGGATCGAAAGTTTAAGCCCAGCATGGGCAATTTAGCATCATATTAAGATTCAAAAACTAAAAGGACTTGGGGATGGTAGCTCACTGTGAAGGTTCAGGTTCAGTGTGCAATTTCAAGAAAAAAAAAGGGTGGGTGGGGAGGAAAGAGCGAAAACCAAGTGCCTTAGTTCACAAGCTGAATTCACTCCACATTCTGAGGAAGACAGCCGTGAGCACGCCCCTCCAACGTGGAGCTTGCGGACGGAGGCAGATTTTTACCGAACACTTCTGGTTGAGAACCAAATTGTTCGCAAACAAACGTTCTTGAACTGAGGTATTCCTGTACTTGACTTTTTGGCTATGGAGCGAGGTTAAATTGATTACACTTACAGTATCATAGCTTTCGTTGATATTTATGGCTGAAATATCCCTCATCCCTATTTCCTCCCCATAGTAAGTGATAGGTGTTCCGGGAAGTGTAAAAAGCAGCATGTTCATGGTGTTGACGTATTGGTTCCCCAAACGAGAGGTCAGCCGAGCACTGTCCGGTCCACCAGTCTGAAAGGCAGATGTTTGAAAAAATCACAGCAGTATCCACAGTTTTCTGGAAGATCTACCCCACTTTACAGCAAGTTCGCCAAGCGGAGGAGCAGCTGTGGGATGGTGGCAGTGGAAAGCCTGGATTTGGGTCCCAAGCCTACTGCTTGCTGTGGAGTTGATCTGTTTACCTTACAACCACTGAGAATTTGTCAAGAGAACTCATGATGGCATTGTATATGAGGTAAACTGCAGAGGCTGGGTGTTCATGTTACACCCGGGTAAGAGCCTACCTGATGTTTCCTCGATGAAAGAAAAATGTCTTTTCATGAAAAATGTTTCTCGGTGAACAAGACAAGGAACAAAGTGGGAAGTGTGAGGCAGAAGAGGCACTTCAGTTATGTCCCTTTTATTAACTTTGAACAACTCAAAACACTGTAAAGGTAAATCAGTGTTTATGAAGAAAGTAGTCAAAAAGGAAAATTTTTTTTTTGGTCTTTTTTTTTGAGACAGGGTTCGCTATGCAGTTTAGGCTGACCTAAATCCTCACAAGAATCCTCCTGCCTCAGCCTCCCCAGTGCTGGGATTACAGGCGTGTGCCACCATGCCCAGCCTAAAAAGGAAACTTCTAAAGCTGTTTTACATATACGTTAACTGCTGTAATTGTATATAACACTACCACTCGGATTGTTGAAGTCACCAGACACCTCTTCCCATAAAACCACAACTCAATTCTCATTGCATATGCTGAGGAAAGCACTTGTACCTTATTTCCCACCTGTCACAAAACTACCGAATACAGTATTATGTTCTTTTTACAAAGGAAGAAACAAGCTCTGAGAAACTGTATCATTATTCAAGTCACAGTATGATACTCTGAGAAAGAACCAGGCTTTTTTTTTTTTTTATGGTACTGCGGATGGAATCCATGAGCACGCTACCACTGAGCTATACCCCTAGCCCTTTTTATTCTTTATTTTGAGATGAGGTCTCAGTTGCCCAGGATAGCCTTGAACCTGTGACCATCCTGCCTCAGCCTCCGAAAAAGCTCAGATTATAGGTATACACCACCACATGTGGTTAAAAACCAGCCTTTGAACTTGAGTTTTATTTATTTTTGAGGGGTACTAGGAATCGAACTCGGGACCTCACACTTGCCAGGCAGGTGCTGTGCTGCTGAGCTATATCCCTGGCCCTGAGCTTGAGTCTTAGAAGAGGAACTTGATTATTACAGTTCAGAAAAAACGTTGCTTCCTGAGATGGCCCAAAATAATGGTCATAATCATATCTTCATAAGCCATTTAAGGTACTTTTCCAATTCTATGGCCAGAAAATTAGATCAGATTTTGCCTCCAGCCTTATTCTTTGGTCTTCAGATCTGACAACAGACCATATAATTTGTCAAGCCTTCTACACACACTCTTTCAAAATTAAAGTCCAGAAAGATTTCCGTAATTAGCAGCGATGAAAACAGAGCCCACTTTTTTCATTGCTAAAACTAAATTGTGGCAGGGGGCACTTCCAGAATGGCAGAATGAAAACCTCTGTAACAGCAAGGTGAATGGCATGAAAACTGTATTTTAAAAAAACTATTCTTTTCATAACTTGAAATTAACTAAAGGCTGCAAGAATCCAAGATGAATTTACCAAGAAAAACAGCTGGATCTCAGAAGTGAGATTTGTGGTATTTTATCTTCCTTTGATCTCATGCCCATTTCTCAGCTCCATGACAGCTTTGAAAGCCAACAGCCTCACTGCTGGGCGTGGTGGCACATGCCTATAATCCCAGCACTTGGGAGGCTGACGCAGGAGGATCCTTGTGAGTTCGAGACCAGCCAGTGCTACAAAGTGAGCTCAAGACCAGCCTGAATTGTATAGCGAGACCCTGTCTCAAAAAGACAAAAAAAAAAAAAAAACCAGCCTCACAAATACAGTAGCAGAAAGCCAGCAGTCTAACAACTACTGGAAGACAGAATGGGTTTAAGGTTCACCAAAGACTCAGCTATGCAGAACTGTCACTATACAAATTTTCTGGCATCTCCTTTTGGGTGAATGTTTTCTTTAAAATCTGACACAGAACCAACTCTGTGCAAATAGCAACAGCCATATCCCCAGAAAACTTATTGAAAACAACAGTTCCAAGTTAGACCTGCCTATAGTGGAACTAGCAATTAAGGCTAACAAGAGGCAACACAATAGCAACAAAACAAAAACAAGAAAAAGCTGGAAAATGAGATGTTCACGAAAGGCTTGAACAGTTCCAGCATATTCCTGGGAATCTAGAAGACTACATTTATGTGCAGGACTGTATGCATGATGAGGGCTGTACAGATGGCCAGGGAAGACCTGAGAAGGCTGTCACCTGTCACCTCTGGCTAATCAGGCTCTGAGTAAGCAGAAAGTAGCGTGGCAAAGTTGTAAAGTGAGTAGCAAAGCATGGAAAGGATGCCCAGCAAACACAGAGCTTTTGGCAATAAGACTCCTCCACTCCGAGCATGTGAGGAAGCTCTACAGTCATTAGCCCTGACAACACAGAATAAAGAATACAGACTTTACAAATTTAAGTAAAGAAGAAAAGTAGTAACAAGAACAACTGCCAAGAAGGGAAACTCATGATTTCTAGAATTGTCCTATTGTGGATTAACTGATGGTCAACTTGTAACACCAGCTGAACTGAATCAGCGTGGTGCTCGGTGCAGAGGGCCCACCTGAGGACCGTTGCCAACAGCATAAAAGGAGAACTGGGGGGAAGATGCTAGTGCTGCTGATCCTCCTGGAGAAGCTTGTCATGCTGGTTTTCCTGATATGAACTCAGTTGTAATCATCATCGAAGGGTCCTCGCTGTCGCTGAGGATGGCTGCTGTACCTTGAACATCACTTCCTGGCTCCAGTGCAGATCCCTCAGCCTGCTGACACAGACCCTTCATCCCACTGGCACAGACTTTCTAGCTCCAGCACTGGCCTTTTGGCCTTCCCAGTGCAGATCCTTGATACAGACTTGCATGAGACATTGTTGTAGGCTCTAGACCTCTACCTGGACTCGTGTAGGAAATTGCCATGGGATCCAGGCCCTCAGCTGGATTCTTTGGGTCTCTAGTGTGTGGACAGATTTCCTGCACTTTTGCATTTGACTCTTTAGGTGACTATTATAAAATAATCCTATAAGGGGCTGGGGATTTAGCTCAGCAGCACAATGCCTGCATGGCAAGTGCAAGGTCATGAGTTCAATTCCCGGTACTGGAAAAAAAAAACATAAAATAATCCTATAAATTGTGTGTCCTGTATTAAATCTTTTCCCTTGTAAATCCTGACTACAGTACCTATTTATTACTTAAAATGTCCAGTTTTCAGCATGTTAGGGAACAAAAATATGGCCCATACATTGGGGAGAGGGCAGACAACAGAAGATGTTGCTGAGGAAAATCAAGCATTGGACTTACTGGACAAAAGACTACATCCACGTTAATACATGTGTTCAGATAACTAAGCATGTTTAAGGAACTTAAAGATGGTGTGGGAACAGTGTGATGAAATAGATAATATCCATAGATATGATGGGGGGAAAACAAATCGAAGTTTTGGAGTTGAAAGGCACAAGAAGAGAAATTAAAAGTCCCTTAGTAGGGCTTGACAGAGGGCAAAGGAATCAAAACACGAAGACAGGTCAGTAGCGAGCACTAGACTGAGAACCAAATAGAAAAGAATGAAGAAAAATGACCAGTGTCTCAGCTCTGTGTGACACCATCATGCCTACCAACATCTGCATAAGGGGTGTCCCAAAAGGAGAAGAGAGAGAGAAATGGACAGAAATAATGTTTGAAAGAATAATGACCAGCCAGGCGTGGTGGTGCCTGTAATCCCAGCACTCGGGAGGCTGAGGCAGGAGGAACGTTGCAATTTCAAGACCGGCCTGGGCTACAGAGTGAGCTCAAGGCCAGCCTGAACTGCATAGTGAGATGCTGTCTCAAAAAGACCAAAAAAAAGAAAGAATAATGACCAACAACTTCCCAAATTTGGTGAAAATCTGCTCATCCAAGAACCTTGTTGGGTTCAAGTAGGAAAAAATAAAGATTCCCACCTAAACATATCAGTGAACAGTCAAAAGGCATGGAAAAAATATTGAAGGCAACAAGGGAAAATCAACACATCATGCATAGGGCCTCAACAACATCAGCAACTGAATTCTCAGCACAAATCATGGAAGCCAGGTGCAAATGAATAAAAGAAAAACTCCACCAATATCTATACCCAGTAAAACTATTCTTTAGTAATAAAAGAGACATGAGATACTGCTTCTACCTGCTATGATGGATATGATTTTTTTTTTTTTTTCAAAAAAAAACAAAGTAAAGCTGGGATTGGTGATGCACTTCTGTAATCCCAGCACTCTGGGATGCCGAGGCAAGAGAATGTCAAGTTTGACCACAGCCTGGGCAACTTCGCAAGACCCTGTCTCAAAATAAAAATAAATAAAAAGGGCAGGGGCTATAGCTTATTGCAAGGGTTCTGTCAATCTCCAGTACCAAATCAATCAATCAGTCAATCAATAACAAAAGTTGGCAAGGATGTACAAGAAATTACAACCTTCACACATTGCTGATGGGAGTGTAAAATGGGGGAGTCAGTGAAAAACAGTTTGGCAATTTCTCAAAAAAACAAAACAAACCCACAACTCCACTCCTAGGTAAGTATCCAGAAGAAGTGAAAGGAAGAACTCAAATAGATACTTGTACATAAAATGTTCATAGCATTATTCCAATAGCCAAAAGGAGGGAATATCCCAAATATCTGCCAAGACATCAATGGGTCAACTAAATCTGGTATGCACATAAAATTGAGTATTACTTAGCCATAAAAAGAATGAAGTTCTGATACATGCTATACATAAATCTTAAAAACATTCCGTATGCTAAGTGAAGTAAATCAGTCACAAAAAGACAAGTAATTGTATGATTCCACTTACCTGAGGTACCTAGGATAAGCAAATTTATAAACACAAAAATAGAATGGAAGACACAAGGGCTCAGAGTGGGAATAAGATACTATGGTTTGATGGGAATTGCTTTTCTGTGTGAAATTATGACCAAGTTCTGGATTTGTTGTTGTTGTTGTTGTTTTGTTTTTTATTTTTCATTTTTCTTCAGTACCAGGAATTGAACTCACGACCTTGCACTTGCCAGGCAGGCACTTTGCCGCTGAGCTAAATCCCCAGCCCCTATGACCAAGTTCTGGAAATGGATAGTGGTAATAGTTGGACAACACTGTGAATGTACTTAATATGAAAATAGTAAATTTTAGCACAGTAAAAAGCAGAAAATAATCCTTGTTAATCTACATTAAACTACTAGAAACTAATTAAACAAGTTCAGCCATGTTGTAGGCTACAAGATCAATATACAAAACAATTGTATTTTTATATACTAATAGTGAGCAATCCAAAAGTAAAATCCGGGGCTGGGGATTTAGCTCAGCGGCAAAGCGCCTGCCTGGCAAGCGCAAGGTCGTGAGTTCGGTTCCCGGTACCGGAGAAAAACCAAAACCAAAAAAAAAAAAAACAAAAAAACAAAAGTAAAATCCTAAGCTTATAATGTGACTGGAACAGGAACGCATAGCTTAAAAGTAGGCAAAAGAAAAGGGTTACTGCTGGAGAGGAAAAAAAAGAACCTCCAAGAAAATTCACAGTGAAGGGTTTGGCAAAACCTTTGTAGACAAGTGCCTTAAAAAGTTTAGACCTCAACATAAAGGTTTTCAAAAATAAAGATGAATGAATGATACCAGGCACAGTGGCACATGCCTGTAATCCCAGTGCTTGGGGAGCTACGGCAGGAAGGTTACAAGTTTTGAGTTCCACCTGGGCAATTTATTGAGAACTTTTCTCAAAAATAAAAAGGACTTAGGATGTAGCTCAGTGCAAAGGCCCTGGGTTCAAGCCTCAGGGTCCCAAGAATGAATGAATGAATGAATGAATGAATGAATGAATATACTGTATTATGTTCATGGTACTTGATTTGCTTACAAGCAAATCTATGGTGAAAAAAGAAAATGAGGCAAAGGACCTGAGGTAGGTCCTTCAGGAAAGATTCCAGACAAAGGCATCATTATCACAGGAGACACCAGCTCCACACGTGTCACTGTCCCTGCTGCCTGCCCAGTGGGACAAGATATGAAGGCGGAAGACAGTGATACTGAGGATCCCGGCCCTGAAATGTGTGTTTCTGCATCTTAGCTTTTAACAAAGAAGATTTTAAATGTTAAAAAAAGGAAAATAAATTTTTTAAAAAGAATATAGAACAAGGATGTAGAGGGCTGGGGATATAGCTCAGCAGCACAAGTGCCTGCCTAGCAAATGTAAGGTCCTGAGTTTGATTCCCAGTACAAAAAAAAAAAAAAAGAAGAAGGATACAGAGAAAAAATTTTGCCCTACCACATAATGTATTTGTGTTTCAAGCTAAGGGTAATTGCAGAGTCAAAAGCTTAAAAATACTTTAAAGCTTATGAAGAATTTAGAGTAATTCTAAATTCCTTAGAATAATTCTAAGTTGGAAAAAGAAAATTTAGTGTAAATGTAATGTGCCCTAAGTGTACAGTGCTTACGCTACCTGTGGTGGGAGACAGCCTTGTACTGAGCCCTCACAATCATTCACCGCTGACACAACCCACCCAGCGGGACTGCCGGCCCGCGGTCTCTGTGCATGGTAGGTGCCCTACAGAGGTGTGCCATATTTTATCCTGTAGGCCGTATTTTTTCTGTACCATTTCTGCGGTTAGATAATCAAATAATTACCACCGGGTTACAGTTGCAGTAACCTGCTACGCAGGCCCGTAGCCTGGAAACAATAAGCCATCCCAAATAAGACAGACTCTCTGGGGCTTAAATGCCTGCTGCACCCCATGCTACCCTATAATTTGGTATTTAGTCACTGTTTTACATCCATCCTGAATTTCTGTGGAAGCTTCCCACCTGTGAAATCCTCTTTCTTCCAACTAAAGTAGGGGGATAGGTGGGGAGGAACGGTGATTTGATCCGTCCCCAACAAAGCCTAGCAGAGTTCTGAGCACAGGCAAATCCTCACTGAGCATTCAGGGACAGTGTCTCTCCCTGAGTGACAAGAGCCGGCCAGAGACTGGGACAGGCCTCACTAAGCAACCACCAAGTAAGTAGACTGAGGGTCACTTAGAGACAAAGTCTGCGTCACTGTGGAGGTGCCTGTGCAACAAGCGCAGTAGCACAAGTCCCTGGCCACCAGGACTTACCATCCAGTTAGGCCACTTTCCTTCCGGCATGTTTCCCATCCAGGATAAGATAACCTCATGCACAAGGTTCCCAGACAGAGTGTGTAGGGTGGTAAAGTAGTTGTTGAACGGGAAATCAGCTTCTTGGACGAATGGCAGCCCATAGTACATCATGGTCCTGTCGATGCTCTCTGCGGAGGCTCCGGTCCCCATGAACCTGTAAGAGTCGGCAGGGCTCCAGGTTAGCACCACATGTCGGGAGACTGAGAAAGACTGGGAAGCCACTTAGCTCTTATTTATAAGATGTGGGGTCCAAGTGCGAATTGCTAGCAGAGAAGGCCCAGGCTTAATAGAAAGCAGTCACGGCAGGTGGCCAAGAGAGGTGGGTCATCTGAGCAGTCTCTCCTTGAAATAAACCCAAAAAGTGGCCTAATATTAAACCACACCTAAGAAATAAGAGATACATTTGGCCCTCAACCAATATTGCCACTACTGTTCTCTACTTTCTAAATCAGATGAAAACCCAGTAGCATCTTTGTAATTTTGGAGGGAGGAGTGTTTTTTTGGTTTGGTTTGGTTTGGTTTTTGGTTTTTCAAGACAAGAACTCACTATGCAGCTCAGGCTGGGCTTGAACTCACTTTGTAGCCCAGGCTGGCCTGGAACTCACAGCGATCCTCCTGCATCAGCTTCCTGAGTGCTGGGATTATAGGTGTGCGCCACTACAAGTTCAAGTAGCAACTCTGAAGACCTACCTTAACAATTCTCATCATTCCTATTTAGAATTTGTCACATTTTTTCTGACTGTAATACAAGGGGTTTTTACCCCCCACAAATTACCCTTGTATTTGAACCTTGTCAATTCTCATCTTATTATTGATATACACTCTCAGTTACTGAAAGCCAAACAATCAGAAAGACACCCTCACCTAAAATGACCCCGTCAATACCTGCCCCATATATAAAATCTCATTTAACCTCACAATAGCCATAGAGAGGTTATTAGTATTACCTTTTTATTGATGAGAAAACAAGGTTAACTAGCCGGCCCTGGGTCACACAGCCATGAGCGGGACTCCACTGCAGTCTCATGTGACTGCCGAGCTGCGCTGCCAGCCTCTGTGACCTACTGACCGTTTAGCTGAAACCTTTGGATTAACACCACACAGGGGCCTATAAGCCCAATGATAATGATAGCAATAGTTCAAGGCTAACATTTAATTAAAATATTCTCTATCAATTAATTTTCACACAACTCCTGAGAAGTAAGTGCTGTGATTAGCAACATTCCCCAAAAGCAGAAACCAAAAATCAGTGAAATAAAGCAACAGGCGAGGATGTATCAGACCTGGCAACACTGAGGGGTTTGTAAACTGTAACCTGGACCTCTGAGTATGGCTGGTTGGGAGGAATCATCTGCAGACCATGCACTGCACCTGTGAGATCCTGCATGTACCTGTATCTGCCGGGCTCCCGGCTGTACTGGTCCATGGTCTGCCGGAAGCTCCGGACAATGTCGTGCATTCCCACCTGGGTAGCGGTGAAGTCATGGTACAACTCTGAGTAGCGAGTAACAGTGTCCTTTAAAAACCAGGACAGCACGATTACCATCATGTGCATAAGAGGGTTTCTTCAAAGCGCTCAAAGTGAGCAAGATACACTCGAAGATAATCCTAGGGCCTTCACTGCTCAGGAATCTGTGGACAGAGAATGCTCACAACTACCAGTAATTAATTTGACTCTGTAATTATTAACCTTGTGAGTTTCATAAACAATAAATAGTTCTCTAGCATTTTAACAAACTAAATTTTACTGAACAGCAACACATTGCTCACAAACATATTTCACAAAGTGCTCCTAAACATGTGATTGTCTAAAATGAACACTTGGGTGGAAGAGGAGGCTATGGTGGTGGAGGAGGTGGCCGCAGAGTTGGTAATGGAGGGGGTAACAGTGCAAATGATGGCAGTGGTCCTGGTTACAGTAGTAGTGGTACAGGGTAGGACGCGGGTGAACCAGGATATGGAACCCAAGGTGGTAGATGTGGAGGAGGAGGAGGATGGTTACAGGGGAGGAAATTCTGCAGGTGGGAACTATCGTGGTTCCCATATAATTTTGGAAATTATAGTGGACAACAGCAATCAAATTATGGACCCATGAAGGGGGCCAGTTTTGGTGGAAGAAGCTCTGGAAGTCTCTGGGGTGCTGGTTATGGATCTAGTGGTGGAGGTGGTGGAAGTGGCATTTTTAAAAAGTCAAGCAGAAAGGGCTACAGTTCTCAGCAGGAGAGAGAGCGAGGAGGAGTCAGGAAAGCTGCAGGTGGCTTTGAGACAGTCCTCCCAAATGCACTGGAGGCACTGTAAAAACCTGCCACAGAAGGGACGATGAAGAGCCATAGTCAGAAAAGTTACTGTGGCTTAAGTGGGAAACCCTTCTGGTTCAGGACCGGCACAGCCACAGTTTGCAAAAAGTGCAGCTACCCATTAGAGCGATGTGGTGTCAACTGGATGCACATTCCTGAGGGATTCCTGTTGTAGCTTTGCCTTTTTCTTTCTTTTCATTACATCAGGTACATTGCCCTGCCCATTGTGGGATACAGGAATAAAAATATTAAGGAATTTTTAACTTAAAAAAAGGTATACACTGTATAACAATTTCAGGGGTTTTTTACTAAGCACTGCATTGCTAAGATTCAGCCATACTGCTATGTGTTGCTGTAGTTCATTTATTTTGATTAACATATAACACTCTATTGTGTGAATGTAAAACCCAAAACCATCACTCTGCGTGTATTTTAGAATTATGGTCTACTTTGCCATTGAAAATATGGCAACTATAGAGCGGTGATCAACCAGAGGAATAATATGTGTGAATGCCATCTGTGACGTGTGACCGGGGCGGGGAGGTGGGGGGAGGTTCGGAATCACTGAGGTGGAACCCCAAAGAGCTCAGTGTCTGTCGTGAGACAGCACACCTGGTCAGATTTCTATTTACCACTTCTCTAACGCTTGATAATAGAAGTTAACTTCCTCAGTTTTGCTAAATGAGGATCCTGACCCCTGTCTCTTAACATATGGAGAGAGTTAAGTGAAATATCCCAAGGAAAAGATCACAGACACAGGACACGTGGCCAGCCTTGGTTCCCTTCTCTTCCATCTGTGTGTTCCTGAACAACTGGGACTTGAGGTGTCCTCCCTTGAGTTGGATGAAATGACAAAATCTCCATGAGCAAATTGCCCTCCGTACTGTGGTCCTCAGTAGAGTGGACAGTGTCTGTGTTCTCAGAGCCCTTGTTACTGAAGGGCTCTTCATGAGATCCCTCGCTCTGAAAAGAACCAGTGGAAGGAAGGATCTGGGCATGCGCATTAGAAACTCCCCTGCTTCCTAAAAAAGTTGGCTCAAAGTACTTCCTACAGATTGCACAGAACTTATCTTTGAAATGGTAAAAAAAAAAAAAAAAAAAAAGAGAGAGAGAGAGAAAAGAAAAGAACATTCTTATAACATTTTTTTTTTTAAAGTCGAAAAAGTTTGAAACTTTACCGGACTTTGGGACTTATTGACTTGGATCTCATCTCTCAGGTCTTTTGCTTCCAAAAGAAATTTAACCGCATCGAAACTAAAGCCATCGACACCCTTCGTGAGCCAGAACTGTATTATTTCCTAAATATGGAGCAAAATGCATGGTTACATTAACTACACATTATTGTCATGACATTTAAGAAAGGCTTTGTCTGTGAATGACTTTCCATCATAAAATGGATGTCTCTGCATAAAAAACAAGCAACAGTGTCCATGTAGTCTATTTTCATCTACTTAGCAAAACTGAGTCAATGAACTCTCAAGTCACTGCATTCAGGGACTTCCACACCTCCCTCATAGCTGCATTTAGAATTACAGTTAACCCGCAGCCCCACGAGGGAGGAGGGACGAGGCCTCGCAGAGCCCTGGAGACACTGAGAGGGGCCAGGCAGGGGCGCGAGTGACCTGCCCCATGTCCTTTCACTCAAGCCACCAGCTGCACTGCAAACCTCTGACTAATGAAGGAAACTTGAAACTGGGAAGTGTAACAGTCTAAACGGCCATGGGCACAACGATAAAGGCGGCAATTAGGAAGCCCCTAGACCACACGGATCCCGATGTGCCACGCTCTGCAGGACAGAAAGTGTAGCTGCATAGATCTGGGAGATCCTCCAGAAATTTCTTCCTATGGGAGATCGCCATAAAGTCAACGTATGTGAAACCAGCAATAACATTGTAGTCTACAAAGGAGATTAATGCTTAGGGACTTTTTAAAGTTAATTTTATTGGTACATTTCAGATATACATAATATTAACATTCATCATGGGGAGTTTGTACCTGTACGTGTATATCCTGATTTTTTCCAATTCCCTTCCCCTCCCTGCAACCCCTCTCCTCTCCTTGTTTATAAAAGTCTTGTTTTTATTTTTCTTTCTGTTCTCTTTTTTCCTTTTCCCTTCCTTCCTTTTCCCCTCCCTCCCTGATATCCCTCTGAACATTTTCTTATTTCACAATGTCTATTTTACATAACTGTTAGGGATTAGCATTGGAAAAAGCCCAATTTTTTTCCATATTTGGAAAGGTTCTTTATCCCCTTTAAATATGAAGCAGTAGTCACATAATTACCCCTACATCATGTTGTGGGGTGCCTGATTTACTGAAATCATTGTAAGACCTGTTATAAATTTGTCTATTTTAAAATTACATGTGTAATGTATCCTATCTTTTTTTTCTTTCTTTCTTTGGTGCTAGGAATGAAATCTCAAGGTTACATTTACAAAGTATATAGTCTACCACTGAGCTATATTCCAGTTCCTCTGAATATCATTTGAATTATCTTTTATCTGTAAGTTAAAAATCACTTCATTTTCAACAAAATATTTTTGCATGGAATTATTTGAAAACAAAAGAAATCTATTTTTCTGAATTCTTATGATCTCATTTTCAGTATTCGTATTTTGCTGGTAAAATACACATGGTAGAAACATTTGTACAATATACAGTAGATGAATCATAAAATATAAAATTTAGATGACAACAAAAGAATTACAAGGGACACGGGCATAATTCAGGCAGAAAACTGGTCATTAGCACGCTGGAGATGGACGGCTGAGAGGTAAACAGACAGCAAAGAAGATATTAGCCATCTGTAAGATCCAACCAGGCTTGTGGCTTTAAATTTTAACTCAAGAGAACACATTTCTAAGCGTGCTAAGGTCAGGGCCCATATAAAGTTCAGACTATTTATGGGGGTGGGAAACACCTTGAGGTCTCAAAACAAACTAAAGGGAGACAGCCGCCTGAGGAGTACACAGGGACTCCTCCTCTCTCAAGCAAATAAACACGGCCCATTGTGTTTGAACAAGGACAGTAACACGGCACGGATCACTGCAGGGAGGGGAAAGAGGCAGAATCCTGGACTGCCGCCCACTGCTCCTTAAAAGTGGGATTTGCATTTTCTCTTGGTACAGTCTGGGACTTGGAAACCACTTTTGCTAAGAACCATGTGACTCTTCACTCGGGCCTACAGATGCTCAGCAGGTAACTAGAAACATGACAAAGTTAGACTTCATTTCGTAGCCTTTGTTCCTCTAAATCGTGGGTCAAATCTCTTCTCAGCTCTGCATATGGGTATGTTACACAAGGTTGAGGAGCCCAAAATGTACATGTTCTCTCTCACCCCATTCAAGATGGAGGACACCAGGATGGGAGGTTTCCAGGGACACCCACTCTGGGTAACTTACTGAGATCCTGTCTCAAAATCAGAGTGAAAAAGGAGCAGGGCTGCAGTTCAGTGTGAAGGCCCCTGTGCTCAGTCCCCAGTACAATACAAAGCAAGTTGCCGGGAGAGCAGGAGGGAGAAAGGGAAGGGAGTGCAGGCTAAGCCCGGATCCTGTGACCGTGTACCTTCCACTGGGAGCTAGCACAGGGGAAGGAAGAAGCTGGAGTGTCCGTGTTTGAGTGTCTGGCATATGAGTTGGTGGAAATGCTGAGGAGACCAGGGGCTTGTTCAGCCTGGACCTTAGGGTAGAGGTTCTGGCTACAGATGGGCACTGGGGGGTCATCAACCCACAGGCAGTGTTTGCTAAATAGCTCTGCCCTCGTGCCAGGAATGCAGGTGAGCACAGCAGGAACAGCGCCCGCCCACCCTTTGTTGAAATTGGGCAATGAGCCGTGGTCATGAAGGGCTCCTCCACCTGACTGGGAGATCCTGGGCAGCAAGACTGGCTTTGGGGCCCCTTCCCCTTCCCCCGCCTCCGACACAGCACTGGTGCTCAGGAACCACCAAAGATGTTCAAGGGGTTTGGAGCGGGGATGGGGAATGCTTGAGGGCAGTATGTCCCATTGCTCTTCTTTTCTCATTCTGAATAAACCATTCAGTTTTCCATGCTTAATTTTGGACTTTTTTTTGTTTTGTTTTTACAATGGTGAGACTCAAACCCAGGGCCTCACATATGCAAGGCAAGTGCCCTACCACCGAACTGTACCCCTAGCCCAATTCTGTACTCATAATTTTTTAAAAGGTCTCCATTTTTATAAGCATCAGATCCCACATGGTCTGGGTCACCCCTAGGCAGCCTTTGCTTCTGAAGAATTAACACTGGTCAAGGCAGAGCACAGAGAGCTCCAAACATCCAAACAGCCGCTGACAAGAGTGGGAAAGGATGACGGCCCGCGCTGCCGGACACAGTAAGCTTTGGACGCTGGCTTTGGAGAAGCAAGCTAGTCCTCGTCCTCACGGGGCCGCACTTTGTCTCCGCGTTGCTAAATACTGACCTGCCCCTAAAGAGAGAACTGTGCACCCTAGTGGAGGTTTACGGCCCTGGCATACATGGAACTGTCATCCTATCCTGCCTTGTCATTTATTTGAATAAACCATTTTAAGTGCTGACATTTTAACCCAAATAATCCAAAGTTTACTTTTAAAAAAACTATTCCTTCATGTTCTCAACCAAGGGAGAAAAAAGAGCTCCAGAGTTTAATTGTTAACCCTCTCCACTCTAACGAAGCTCTCCCAGGGTACTAGAGGAGAAAATGGGCACAGAGCCTGGTTCCGACTCACCCATGTGGACGTCGAGGACGCTGGGGCAGCACGCTGTGTCCCCACCCGTCCCCTAACCCCTATGACATTACACTGCCCCGGCCTTTCCTCTGGGCATCTTTTAATTATTTTCTCTTAAAACAACACACTGCTCTGAGTGAAAAAGAAATCAAGTTGGCAGTAATGATGTCCGCACTCCCTGAGGTCGTGTTTTTGAGATGGCTGAAGTTACTGGACCATTTACCTAAAAAACCAAGTTTGGGAAAGAGAAAAAGCTCTGCTCTTCCCTATGACGATGATCCTTACAAATGACTCAAACTTCAGGTTGTCCATCTTAAGAAGGAACGAGGAAGTATAACGCAGCTCACGAGCACAGAGGAAAACCGTATTCCATGCTCAGAAACAGGGGTAAATTCTTTACTGTCTCGTCCAAGAGCAGAGAGTAGAGGGAGGCTCAGGGCTTCGGAGTCTGACCACTGTGGAGTCATCTCAGCGGCCTTCAGCATCCTCAGGAACTCACCGAACCTTAGCTTCCTCACCAATAAAGAGGACCCACTTGCAAGGTCTCCGTAAAGCCTACATAAGGTGCAGCTGAGAGACTCAGTCAAAATGCCACTCTACACTTCCTGATCTCCCTGCAACATCTGACACTGTTGACTGACCTCTTCTTCTAGCCATACGGATATGCTTGGCTCCATGACACCTCACTCATTGGTTTGCCATTCCTTCTCTATGTATTCTGCAGTGATTCACTCATTCATTTTGTTTTTGTTTTTTGAAAAGGGTCTTGCCACGTATTCTGGGCTTAGTCACAAACTCACTCTGTAGCCCAGACTGGCCTCAAACTCTCAGGGATCCTCCTGCCTCAGTCTCCTGAGTGCTGGGATGACAGTCATATGAATGAGCCCGGCTCATTCATTCATTTATTTATGGACTGCTGGGGACTGAATTCAGGGTCTCATGCTTGCGGGGCCAGTGCTCTATCACCAAGCCACACCCCAGCCCCGGCAGCAGTCCTTTCATTACTAGTCCTCCCTAAAGTTCCGTCTTTACCCTTGTTCATGTCTTCCCAACAATACCCACTCACTGATTAGATAACAGGTACTGAGGAACATACTGTCCTAAGGACTTTTCAAAGGCTAAACCATCTAATCTTCAAAAAGCCCAACCAGCCAGGCACCGTCACTGCTCCTATTTCATGACTGAGGAAATGGGCTCAGGGAGATGAAGCACCTTGACCAAGACCACAGAGCTGGCGGTGGTGGCCGTAGAATTATGACACTATGAACACTTGCCCATTTGCTAAGCTGGCTCCTTCTATTTTCCTTAGTTGTAAGATCTCTCAACACTTGCCGGCTGGCCCTCGCTAAGTTGCAATTGGCCCTCTGGTTCATCTCGGCAGGTCTGCTTCTCTCACTGGTTACCACCTGAGCTTGTAGGTATCAGCTGTCTGCCAACAAATCCCCAGTTTTCTCTCCAACACCACACCTTCTCCCGATCCCCATGTCCCCGTATCCACGTAGCTGGTGGGTACCCGGTTCGGCAAATGGCACCACCACCCACCCCCATGTGGCACCCAGAGTCACAGCAGACTCCTCTCCGAGTCCTGATGCCTTCTCCAAACCCTGTGCCACCCTGGTGGTCCGAGGCCGCCAACACGGCTCTCCGGATTACTGCGCCCCATCTTTGCCTGACCCCTGCCCCTCTAAACCTGCCCGACCCAAGCTTGTTCTCCAAAACCAGACTGATTTTTCAAAATGCAAATAAAAAATTATTTCCCTGCCTAACACCTCTTAAAGTCAAATCCTTCCCAGAACTCTCACTGTTGCTCAGGACCTGGCCCCTGCTGACCGCCTTAATCTCCCTGGTCACCCTCCCTCTGTCCATACCATTCCCACCTCTATCAGACAATTCCCAGAAGCTCTTGTGCTATGATTCACGCCGTCCTCCTGCTTGAAGCACTCTCACCCGGGCCTCTTTACTTGGCTCGCTCCAGGTCCTGCCTGAAGGACCTTTGTCTCCTCCGCAAACCCCGATCCCTCACTTTGAGCCCAGGTGAGGAGCCGGTCCTCTGTGTCCCTGCTTCCCAACGTTATGATCACTCAGCACACTTTTGTAATAGGCTGTTTAGTTGCCTGCCTCCGCTTCCCGAGTAGAAGCCGCATGGCAGGCACGGCATCTGTCTTACAGGCAGCATATCCCTGGCACACATCCAGCATAGTTGCGAGGGTATGATTATAACGAAGTACCTGGCATATAGGAGGCACGATACATTGTGCAGGTTCTACCATCAAGCACAGAGTTTGTGCCTAAAGCAGGTAGTGGCGAACCATATTCTGAATCGAGCCGCTCGTTTCCAGCCAGAACCATACTCAGCTGAGGCACAGCAGAGCCTACATTCATGCCCGGGTTCCTCCTTCAGCCGGAAGTGCCTCTTGCCTTCGCATCCCCAGCCGCTACGCGCACAGTGACTCCCCAGGAATCTCTCCTGAGGGGCTCGGCACTGCCGCCAGCAGATCCAGGATCACGGGGGCCAGGCCAGCTGGAGTCTCTTCCTTACTATACCAAGGACCCACCGGGCCACTTCCTTGGGCTGCTTCCTCATTTATCAAAAAAGGGATATGGAGAGTGAATAGTAACCAAAGCAACTGGGAAAGTCTGAGAGACTATTTCACCAATCCTCTGAGCAGGCTCCAAACCTCCTCAGTGGAAAGCACTCCGGACCTGAGAGGCAGGGGTCAGAGCCACGTCCTGTGATGGCCAGAGGGGAGGGAGGGGCGCCAGGAGAGAGGGGGTGTTCTCCCCTGAATGTTCCCAGCTCACCAGCCTCCCGCTGCGCTGCGTGGATACACTGAGACCTGACGGGTGCACAGAGGGGAACGTCTCCGCTCCACGGTCCAAGTTGATGTGTGCACAGGAGCTATTTAAAGGCCTCTTCACCACCAACTATCTGGGACGCACCTAACTCTTACACAGAGATAAGCACTGCTGGGGGCAGGTGTTGGGAGTTCTCTGCGAGCGAAAGGTCCATTTGTGGGAACAGAGTGTCTTTCCTCAGGGCTTCTCAGCATTTATTTACCTCTAACAGTAAATCTTCCCAAACAGCCTTGCAAGTAATGTCTGAGCTCTCAACCAAAGGCAGTAATGGACCATCACAGGAGGGCTTTCCTCTCTGGGGCGCTAGTACGGAAGATTCCTGTTCACACTCCAATACCTGGAGGCTGCGGGGGAGCCACATTAGTCAAAGAATCATTACTGCATTGGGCAATGCATTTCTGCAAGCTGTAACACTGTGTGAACATCTCCAGGCAGTCCAGGAGAATCTAGCACTTGCGAGGAGCCAGGAGGAATCCAGTGACTGATAAATCTGCCGGCTGACATTCACATTTATGAATTTCCACCTGAAAACCTTGAACAAGCTATGCAGGAAAAGTGAAGCAGAGAGAAAAAGCTTGCTTCAAAACTGGAGCAGGACTGCAGCAGGACCATGAATTCAGTCTCGAAATGTGGCCAGAATCCTAAAATACTCCCCAGCAGGGTAACTTTACCTCCGTAAGCCCCTCTTTCCTTCTGCATAAGATGGTTATACAACTATCCTGTTAGGCGTGTTCTGAGCATTATACAGTCCACGTAATTCACGTGGTACATCGGGTCAGTGTCAGGGGAGGCACAGGTGTGTCAGTGAGCTTTGCTGATGAAGTCAAGTCCACTCTACGCTGACACCTCGTTCGTGTGGGGACCCAGTCTACAGGGCTGAGAATGTAGCACTTGCCTAGCATGTACAAGGCTTGGGTTCAATGGATTTGCAATAACCCAGTGCAAAAGATGAGAATCCATCAGGACTGTGGCTGGAGGCACAGTGAAGATTAAAGTCACAATGGCTAGTTTTATATACTTCCCTAAGGGGAAGAGGCTTGGGATTATTGGTATCACCCTTTTGAGATTTCCCATTATCTCCTTAGGGATGGGCTGTCCTGTCTCACCTGCTAAGACTGTAAGTCTAAGACTGCTAAAATTAAAGACAAGGCCAAGACTCTAGATTATCCACCAAGGCTAATGATGTCGCCCATGTGCCATTGCTACCACTGGATCAATATTACCTAAGCAACTATACTCACAATCTTATTGGTTGATCATAATTTTGACCCACGTTATTACCCGCATCATGATTTTGCTCTATAAAATTTCCCTTGAGAGGTGGGCTCCTTGGTAACCTATTTGGGATCCTTCCTGTCTCTCAGGAGCTATTCCTATTCCCCATTCTTATTCTCCAATAAATTTTTCTACTCCTAACCTTCACTTTTTTTTGTACCGGGAATCGAACTCAGGACCATTCACTTGCCAGGCAGGCACTGTGCCACTGAGCTACATCCCGGCTCCATTTTTTTCTTAGAATTCATTCTTTGACTTCGTGCAACGCGAACTCTGCATTTGACATCTAGCATTTCCTCTATATAAAAAATATAGGGATACAATAAATGTTCATGACCTTGTATTCAGCAATAATTCTTTTTTTTTGGGGGGGGGTACCTGGAATTGAACTCACAACCTTGCGCTTGCCAGGCAGGCGCTATGCTGCTGAGCTAAATCCCCAGCCGCTTCAGCAATAATTCTCAAATATGACAATAAACGTGTAACAACTAAAAAGAAGACAAATCAGATGTCATCCAAATTTAAAACACTTGTGCTTCCAAGAGCATGATCAGAAAGGTGAAAAGAAAACCCGCAGAATAAAAGTCTTTGCAAATCATGTATTCAGGATATATGCAGCCTAACAATAAAAAGAAAACTATGCCTATTTATTTACTTATTTTTGGTTTTTTGAGACAGGGTCTTACTATGCAGTTGAGGCTGGCCTCGAACTCACTATGTAGCACAGGCTGACCTTTAACTTGCAGTGATCCTCCTGCCTCAGCTTCCCAAGTGCTGAGATTATAGCACCTGGTGCCTATTTTTAAATAGGGAGAATATTTGAATAGAAATTTCTGCGGTGAAGATAAATAAAACTCTAAGCATATCAAAAGATGCTCAGTATTTCTAGCCACTCAGGGAAAGGCAAATATAAGCCACAGTGAGGTGCCACTTTATACATAACAACAATTGCTGAAAATGTAGAGAAACTGGAGCCCTTATAAACTGCCAGTAAGAATGTCCAGGAGTGCAGCTGCTGTGGGAAATACTTCAGCTTCTCAAATAAACATTTAGCTATAACTATAGGTATAGAAATATGGATAGATAGATAGATAGATAGATAGATGATAGATAGATAGAGATCATAGATATACAGCTAGGCTTTTTTTTTTTTTTTTTTTTTTGGTTTTTCTCCGGTACCGGGAACCGAACTCACAACCTTGCGCTTGCCAGGTAGGTGCTTTGCCGCTGAGCTAAACCCCCAGCCCCTACAGCTAGACATTATATAATTCCATTTCTATGAGACGTCCTGAACAGGTAAACCAACAAAGTATGGTTGTCAAGGCCTGCAGGGAGCATGCAAGGGGCCACGGAGAGTGATTGCTAATCAGTGTGGAGCTTCTTTTTGGCATGGTGAAAATGTACCGAAATTACTAGTGATGACTGCACAACTCTGCAAAATGCTAAACTCACTCAATTAAACATTCAAAAGGGATAAATTTTATGGTATATGAATGACTATGTTTCAGTACAACTCTTACTTAAAAACAAAAAGAAAGAAAAATAAACTAAGGCTTCTAGATGCCCCTAGTGACCCGCACAGGTCTCTGCTCAGCTGCCGAAGCAAGCCGCAGACAGGCTCCCCCAGCGCTCTGCTCTGCTCGGGTCCTCTCCCGCCTGCTTACCTCAGGGTGCTACCCTGGGTCTCACGTAACTCCCCACCCACCCAAGCCACAGAAGGGAGAAAAGCACGGCTACCGTGCACCGGGAACTGCGCATCAGGTATCGGTGGAACACCCGGCACCCCTCAGGTGGAGCTGTCAGAGCTGCCTCGGGGTGCTACAGGCACTGTCCCATGCGTGGAGCACCGCGCGCCCGCCTGTCTGTATTCAGGGCGTGTACAATTGGCCCCGCCTCTTCCTTTTGGGATCTCAGCGCTCGGCCTCCTGTCCTCCTGTGTCTCTGGAAGGGCTGCCAGATAAATATGGAGCACCCATTAAGTTTTAACTTCAGGTAAACAATGAATAATGTTTAGCAGAAGTATGTTCCAAATATTATTCATTGTTTATCTGAAATTTAAAATTTAACTGAGTACCCTGTGTTTTTATTTGTTAAGTCTGGCAACCCTACACACCGGCCTCCGTGTCATCCCTGAGACACACGAGCCAGCTCTTACCTCAAAATCTGTGCACTCACTCTTCCCTCTGGCCCTACCAGGGATGGCGAACCTTTCGGAGATGAGGGCCCAAACTCCATCCTGAAATCGACTTCTTTACCGCAAAGTGCCAACACTGCAATTAAACCTGAATTCTGAGGTTTTAGTTTAGAAAAAATAAGTCATATATTAACAACTTCGTGTTAAAAAGGAAAACACAATAACACGAGTGCCACAGGTTCGCCATCACTGCCGTAACAGTCGCACAGCTCCCTTCCTTAGTCAAGCAGCTTCTTAGCACAGCCTGTGTCCTCTCCACACTCTCAGAAAGGGCAGCTTCTACCTGCACTGGGATGCCCTGGGCTTCCCCAGCCGGGCATCTTCTGACACTCAGCGGCTCATTCGGCTGCTTTCCGATTGGTCGCTCAAGGCTCGGGGAGGCAGGGCTGCTTTAGGCCCTGCCCCATTCCCAGGGCTCGGAACAGGGCCTGGCACAGCGGAGGCGACAAGTTAATATTTACTGAAGGAGCACAGAAGTGCTGTGCATGGATTATCTCATCTAATCTTCAAACAGGCCTGGAAGCCAAACATCAACAGGGTTTCACAGATGAGGGCTCAGGGACACACAGAAGCCGAATACGCAGCCGGAGCACAATGCAGGTGGAGGAGCTGGAGCCTCCCCGCACCAGCCCAAGGTCACAGGCCAAGGGACCACGGGTTCGGCCCCTACTATTCAGGTTATCCTGGGCTGGGCGAAACAAGAAGCCACCAACACATGGAAGTGTCTTGTCAAGTCAGTCGCCTTAATCTAAGAATTCCACTACCCGATTTGCTGAGACAATTATTGTTCGACATAGAGTGTTCGAAATAACCACTTACGCTCCCGTGAGCGGAGGAGTGTGTGCGGGTGTCTATACTCACTTTTATTTCTTCCTGAACGTCAGGGTTCCGGAAGTTTAAGTCCGGTTGCTCTTTCATAAACTGGTGATAATAACATTGCCTTCTCACTTCATCAAAGTGCCAGCTGGAGTTTCCATACACGCTTAACTAGCAGACGGACAAACAGCACATCGGTTACTTAGCGGTCTTCTTATTGCAGTATCGTTGCTCACGAAGACACAATCATGGCCCTGCCTGGCCCTGGGCAGGCAGAGTGTGTAAAGCCTGAGTTTTGCCTCTAAGGACAAGAGCACGGAGCTAAATTAATGCCGAAAATGCTGTCTGTGTTGGCTTAACGCCCCAAATGTGGCTGCGATGGATTTGTCTAGTAGCTGCTGCTCAAGGAGCGGCATAGCACACAGATTCTCTCAAACTCAACAAGGCCATTTAAAGATCGGACACCGCTAGCCTATTTCTTGACTCCTCCCTGCAGGTTCTGGACTCTTGTTCATGAAGAAACATGGATGGTTGTCAATGTGGGAGAAAATGACATCCTATTGGTCTAGGAGATTCAGCCCAGATACACTGACTACTTAACGTGTACTTCCAAAAAGTGTTTATTAGAACCATTCACTTAAAAATTCTACTAGTCCTCAAGAATAAAAATCCAGCAAACTTCATGTGTTGGAAGCCAAAGATTATAGCTGATTGCTGAAAGAACTCCACAAAGCAACTTCACAGGGACAAAGAATCCAAAAGAGAATTTGGGAAAGAAACCATGAACAGGTGTTCACAGAAATAGAAACTAACGAAAATAAACGAAGGAAAAGATGTTCAACATCATTAGTAGTGAGATAATTACTATATTGGTAATTAGATAAATCATCACTATGAATTGGATAAATGAGACATTAAGACTTCAGCATAATACTATGTTCACATGAACAGCAAAAACTGCAAAGTCCGGCCAATACCAGGGATTAATAAGAATATGTACTTTCTTGGAAAAAGGTCTCACTAAATTGCCCAGGCTGGCCGCCAACTTGCAGCTCTCCTGCCTCAGCCTCCCAAGTAACAGGGCAATACATGTACCTTTTATACTGAGGGAGGAGATACAAATGGGTAGAGCTGCTTTGACGTTCTCTACTCTGTTGTAGAGTTGGGAATCAGCAACCTGCACAGCAGGTAGACTCCCAGATTTTTGAGACAGGGTCTCAAAAACATAGTCCCGGCTGGCCTCAAACTTGCAGCAATCCTCCCGCCTTCTGAGTGCTGGGCTTACAGGCGTTTGCTACCTGGCCTGGCTACTCCCAGTTACTTAATTTACAGAAGCCCTTGCAACAAGGCCTGAATGGGTTAACTAAGGGTTTATGACGTTGATATTAACATACAAACTGGAAATAGGCCAACTGCCGGCCAGCTGAAGAGGAAATGAGTAAAGCACGGAACACGTCCACAGTGCGATACTGTACAACAGCAAAAATGTACGAATCACAGCTACCCACAATTACACGAGTAAATCCTAAAGATGAGTTTTCTTCAAAAAGCTGGTTTTAGAAAAATACAAGAGTATGATACTTCTCTTAAAGTTCAAGATAGAGGAAACTAAACCAAACAAACAAACTTAGAAAACATATACCACGTGTGATGTAGGAAAAACAAAAGGCAAGAACCTTAAAAAACCCAAAATTCAAGGTCGTCGCTGCTTCTAAGAGCAAGCTCAGGAAAGGGACGGGAGGAGGGAACGGTTGCTGTGACAGTGCTGGCGGTGTTCAACTCCTTAGTCGGGTCTGCGTGTGTGGTGGTGTTTGGTGGTGGTGTGTGGTGCGTGTGTGGTGGTGTTGGGGTTTGCTGATACTATATTATTATCTTCCCCAGCTTGGATATCTATTATATATGCTTTTAAACAGCTTTCAAACTTTCCAGCTATAATTAAAGGCATTAACTATACTTTTTGTTTTTGTCTCTTTGAAACATAGTTTCACTATGCAGTTCAGGCTGGCCTTGAGCTCACTTTGTAGCCCAGGCTGGTCTCGATCTCACAGTGATCCTCTTGCCTCAGCCTTCCAAGTGCTGGGATTACAGGTGCGCACCACCATGCCCGGCTAAACTATACATATTGAAAGTGTCTGGTTTGATCAGTTTTGACATATATACACCCATGACACTATTACCACAATCAAGATAGTGAACACATCCTTCCTTGCTTCCTTTTTTAGAATCCCTTCCTCTCATCTCTGTATTTCCTCATCCCTAAATAACCAGTAATTGGCTTCCTGACACTGTGGATTGGCTTGCATTTTCTAGAATGTCATACAGAAAGGATCATTATAATGGGCAATTTTTTGGTCTGGCTTCTTTCGCTCTGTGTAGTTATTTTGTTGCCTATACCAATAATTCATTCCTTTCTATTACTATGCAGAATTCTACCTGATGGTTATACTGCAATGAGTTTGTCCATCTATCATACTTTACATGTATTTTCTCACACGCTAACCATTCAGCTAGAAAATGCAACCTTGCCTACAGTGGAGAGCTGATGGAAGGATGGGAAAAGTGATGTCAAGAGGCAGCTGTTGCCATCCCTTTGCCAACAGATGACATGGTTTGAGGTACAGATGACAATTTTTAAAAGTAGACCGTACAGTTAGACTGACAACATCCAGTCCTCAGTGCTTTCATTTACTAGCTCTGTGTGACCTCAGTCATCCTGTCTGCAAAATGGGAATTCAAACCTAATTCATCATCCTGAAGGGAGGGTTACATGAACTAATGGACATGAAGCGCTTAGCAGAGAGCCTGGCACATAGCAAGCGGTGAGTAAATGTTTGCTAATTTCATTGTCATTTTAACAAGTGGGTGGATTACAAGGGAAAAAATTAGACAGAGGAGTGTGCCAGGACCTGCTAATCCCCAGCAGACACAGTGGTGCCCTTCACTGAGTTTGGGGGCAGAGGGTTGCGGGTAGAAGGTCACACAGCCACCCTGAAATATGTCAGTTCTGCGCATCACCTAAAATATATTTTAAAATTTTCTCTACTTTGAACTTTATAATAATATCCACAAGCCTTCATGTTTCAATGTTTAAAAGGTCAGAAAGTGTGTACATACATATATATTTTTCCCCTTCCGTCTTTTCTCTGTTCCCCCACGCCAGTTGTTCTTTCCTCTTGAGCAGTTTCTTTTCCTTTCACAATATCTATTGCACCTTTTGTACCTTATTTCCTCTTTCAGGTTCTTACACTAATGAAGAGGAGGCCCTGGGTTCAAATCCCAATGCTGCCAAAAACAAAAATAAAATAAAAAAGAAGAGAAAAGGAGCTCCTGGAGTAGGGCAAGACGATCTGGAGTAAAAGGCTTGAAAGGAAGCAGACCAGGGCAGGAGGATCTGGCCGGGGACAGCAGGGTTGCCAGGTAGAATACAGCACGCTCAGACAATTCCAAATATGAGAAAACAGCGCATGACATTTCAGGACAGCCATGCCTTGGTATCCATGGGGACTGTTCCTGAACCGCTACCCCACCTTGGGTACCAAGATCTGCAGATGCTCAAATCTTTTGTAGAATAGCATAATGCTTGCATAGAACCTACCCATATCCTCCTGTATACTCTGTCATCTCTAGATTACTTGTGATGCCCACTACAATGTAAGTGCTATGTAAACAACTGTGACACTGTGTTGATTAGGGATTTGTGACCAGAAAGAATAGCCTGTACTAATTCAGTACAGATACAATGTCCCCCGCCCCAAATATTTTCTGTATGTAATTGATTAATTCTGTAGACACAGAACCTACGGGTATGGAGGGCTAGCTGTATGAACATAACCTACACAATATTTTATAATGAAAAAAATTTTTTTTCTCTTTTTGAGACAGGGTTTCACTCTGCGGTACAGGCTGGCCTTGAACTCGCAGCAAGCTTTCTGCCTCAGCCTCCCGAGTGCTGGGATTACAGGCGTGCGCCAGCACACTCAGCCTATAATGAAAAATTATGCACTCTTTATACAAAACCAGATTTACCTGGATAGGCTAAATTTTTATTCGTTAAATCTGGCCACCCCAGGCAGGGAGGAGGTGGGCTCCGCTGTAAAGAGGAGGTGGGGACGGGACGGGCAGGTTGGATGGCGCCTGTCCTCTCTGTGAAGCGTGGTTTGCTGTGAGCATGACAGGTAGGAAGGACGCAGGTACAGAGTTGAAGAAGGGAGGGCGTGTTGTCCAGCTGGATTTAATGAATTCCCTAAGAGGGTTTATGGTTCAGTTCAGGTGGGAACAACAAAAATAGGATGCGTCCAGAGGTGCAGATACCAAGCTTCAGACAAAGAGAAAGCACATGGTTGCATTCATGTATCGCTAGGGCTTTGCCCAAGGTGGGAGGCAAAAAGCCAGGAAGGCAAGGGGGTCTGGAGAGTAGCAAAAGTTATTGAATGAATGGGACACGGCATCCAAGCTGCACAGGGAGGGGCGTGAGGGAAACAAAGGCTAGGAGCAAGAACAGGATTTAACACCAGCTCCACGATGAAATCAGAAACCTCAATAATGACCTCAATAATCTTTTCTATTTCTTTTTTCTCTTCCCAGAAACTGTAGCTTTTCATGGTTTTCCTTAAGAGAGCTTCCTAAACAACCAGCTCTCGCGCTACAGACCTGCCCCGTTGCACGTCAGGCGGGCCGGGACTTACCCAGTTGTTGGGGGGGATGGTTATACCGTTTTCGTGAGCACAGTCGCGCCAGATGTAATAATCAGTGTATTTCCCGGTCCGTGTCCTACTCATTTCAAACCAAGGATGTTTATCACTGGTGTGGTTTGGTATGAAATCAATTATTAATTTTAAACCTAATGAGAGAAAACATTTCTAACGTTAGTAGAAGACTGCCGTAGAATAACACATGGCGGTGAAGGGGCACATGGTCTCGGTGAACGTGTGCTGAAGTACTTTTCTCACGTCTCACCCACTTCCGTCCACCTCCCAAGCAATTCACCTTTATCGTGTATGGCTGCAAGCAGATCCTCAAAGTCTTTCATTGTTCCAAAAATAGGGTCAATCTCTTGGAAATCTTCAACGCCATATCTGAAATCTTTAAGGGATGATTTATAAAATGAAGTAATCCAAATAGTTTTTATATTTAAAGCAGTGATGTAGTCCAGTTTATCCTGAATACCTGCAGAAAAAAACCAAGGGCATACATAAATCTTAGTTTATTTGTTTGTTTGCTTTTATTCAAAGGATTAAAAATAAAATGGCCGGGCATGGTAATGCATGGTTGGAATCTCAGCACTTCAGAGGCTGAGGCAGGAGGATCCCCATGAGTTAGAGTCAGTTTAGGCTATATAGTGAGTTCAAGGCCAGCCTGTAGTACAGGGTGAGACCCTGGCTCAAAAAATTAAATTAAATTAAAGTGGATATGCCAAAGATCAAAGTATTTATATTCAAGACAAAAATATTTGAAATTTTGTTGAGTTTGAGTAAAACATAAATAGTAAGGTCTAGCTCTAAGAAAAAAATCTAATTAGTCTTCCAGCAGTAACCTTTGACCTTCAACATAGATGCTTATAAGTAAAATCTATTACCTATTCTAATTCTACTTTTTTTTTTTGTACTGGGAATTGAACTCAGGACCTCACACTTGCCAGGTAGGCACTATGCTGCTGAGTTACATCCCCAGTCCTAACTTTACATTTTACACCAAGACTATATATAGTATTGTTGCTTTATTCTACACATGATATACAAATCAGTGCTGCGGGGCTGGGGATTTAGCTCAGCGGCACAGCGCCTGCCTGGCAAGCGCAATGTCATGAGTTCGATTTCTGGTACCGGAAGAAAAACAAAAACAAACAAACACAAATAGGTGCTGGGCTAGGGGCCAAGGAGAAACAAGGAATAACCCACTATCCCTGGTGGCCACACGCAGCTACTGAGCACATGTACTGTGACTGGTCCCAATTGAGGTGCGCTGATTCTATAAGTGTACACAGGCAGGAACTGGGATGACCACACCAGGAGGAGAGCTGGGGAAGGTGTTTCAAGGGGACCTTAAAGCTGCAGAGGTAGCTGATCAGGGAGGGGGCGGACAAGGGGTCACAGTGAGGGGCTTACAGGCAAAGGAAGGGAAACAAGGAACCGGGCAAGGATTTCACGGTTTGTCTGACAAAGGGCGAGTCCTGGGTTTTAGCATAATAAATACACTAGATGTCTTACGGTGTACGGGACTGGGGAAAGAGCAGAGTGCCGTGGAAAGTAAGGGGCACACGTATTTCAGGAATCTTTTATCCTATTCTCAGACTGTCTTAGAGCAGCTGACTCGGACCTTTTTCCTTGTTCACTTGTACAGGCAGCCAAGAACTGATAAAGAAGAGAGCTCTAGGTCTGGGAAGAGATTTGAAGTGGGACTCTGTACTTGGAGCCTTGTAAGATGATCAGCAGAGAGCGTGGTTTTGATTTCTAGCTCAGTGTCCAAAATGCACGTTCAGAGACTTGGGTCTAGGAGTCAGCCTCCAGCAACTCTCTGTGTGCTTTCAGTGTGGCTTCCTACCGCAAATCACAGAGCCCACAACCAGCTGAAGTCCCTGGTTTGGTGCACAAAGTCACTGCCGTCTGGAGTCTTCCCGAGGAAGGCTGCTTCCTTTTATTCACTTGTCTTTCTTTCTTTCTTTTTTCTTTTTTGTCTTTTTGAGGAAGGGTCTCGCTATGTAGTTCAGGCTGGCCTTGAGCGCACTTTGTAGCCCAGGCTGGTGTCGAACTTGCTACGATCCTCCTGCCTCAGCTTCCTGAGTGCTGGGATTACAGGAGTGCACCACTATGCCCGGTAGTTCACTTGTGTTCCAATCACAGAGCATCAAGAAGGGACAGAACGTTTTCAGTTAAACCAGAATAACATGTGACATATGTAAAAAACAAGCAGAGACAGGTGTGCATCTCGGTCGTAGAACATGTGCGCAGCATGTGTCAGGCCTGGAATTCCATCCTCAGCACTAAGCACACACACACACACACACACACACACACACACACACGAATCTGATGATGCAAGTAAAGAGGCTGGACACACACAAAGTAAACGAGGAATCCCAGCCTGACCCTCCAAGGGACGGAAGGTAATCACCAAAACTACACATCCCACCTGGAACGGTTTCTCTGTAACAACAGAGTCCCCTCAAGCCCAAGGGCCAGTGCATGTTGATTTAGGCAGGGACCACTCTCTCCAGGACAGGTCACCAGAAATGAAAAACAACGTAAGAGATGACCAGAGACAGCCACGTCTGAGGGAGTTTGGCTCTTATCTAGAAGGAGATTAGGAAGGCAGGGCCAGGACAGGCAGTTTATCTCTAGACTTAGGGATTTGGTTTGTATTTGGTCAAGACACCACTTTGGCTTAGCAGGAGTAAGAGGCAGCAGGTGCCGGGGTCATGTGACGAGGAAGGGAAGCTGCTCGGCTGCATCCCCAGGCTGTAGCAAAGGGTGCTACCAACACACTCCGAACACCCGGGAACCTGCGGGGGCTGTGCTCTGAGCAGGGAGCTTAAAGGATAGTGAAGGCAATGAGTCTGCGCCACACCTTAGAAGGCAGATACACTATTCTTCAGCAAAATCACAAGGAGATTTTCTTAAAAAGAGAAAATGGGGCTGGAGATGAAGCTGAGTGATTGAGGGCCTGGCCAGGCACAGGGTTTTATCCCCACTGTCACCAAAAATTAGAGAGAAGGAGAAAATGATATAGATGCACAAAAGAAAAGACTTTTGTTAGTTATTAAGGAAATCGGGAGATTTCAAGAGTTCATGCACACATTTTAAAGATGGATTAAACCCATTTCTGCACCTCACACTCTATCATATTATGTTGCTCTATTTTCTTCAAATAAGCACTGAGAACTTGCTTCTTAGTTTATGTATTTGCTTTTTATTGTTGCTCTTAACTAAGGCAAATATACCAACTAAATTGCCAAAGACAATTCCATTTTATGCCCCTTTTTTATGAGACAGGGTCTCGATATGCAGTTCAGGCTGGCCTTGAACTCATGGTGATCCTTCTGCCTCAGCCTCCTGAGTGCTGGGATTATGGGTGTACACAACCACACCCAGCATAATTTTACTCTTGAAAGTGGTCTGGTTAGAGCAATAAATTATAAGGATATTCTCTATGTAATTCTCCAGGATATTATTAGCTTAACTTAAAGAAAATAAATTTTCACTTCTATTTTTTTACTTAGGGGGCTGGGGATATAGCTCAGCAGCACAAGCACCTGCCTGGCAAGTGCAAGGACCTGAGTTTGATTCCTGGTAGTACCTCCCCCACCAAAAAAAAACCTCCCTCTCTACTTAGATGAATATTGTCTTAAATAATCCTTAATCCAAATAACAACCAACAAACCGCTATGCCCTTCCCTCTTCATTTCTCAGGATTGCTGAAGACCTATCAAAGACACTGCTTAATTCTTTGCAAATATTTATGCTTTACTTAAAAACTGTCAGCCAGACTGTCAAGCAAACCACTTCAAACACTGGTAAAGCAAGTCTCAGCTGTCACTCTGAGATTCCCAGCTGTAAAGTACATAGAAAGCAGGAGATAGATTTTCCGAGGAAACCTGTCCTGGGTAGAAGTGAGAACTGATGACCAAACAAGCATCTGTACTTAAATGATTCTTTCTTACTCGGAGGCCCCAGCAAAAAGGCCTTTCATCCAGTGAAATAATTGCTGGGTTCTGCTGAGTGATTTTGAAAGTGCCCCAAATGAAGAGACGCTTGAGAGACCAGTCACACAGGAACGCGCTTACCATGAAGCCCAGGCAGGTTGCAGGTTCGAGGAAGAGAAGGCCACACAGCAGCCTCTGCGCGGCCCCCTCCTGACCAGGTCAGGAGCACCCACCTTTCAGATCTCCATTGCCATCCTTGTCGCTGTCCTTGAAAGACCTTGGGTAGATCTGGTACATGGGCCCCGCCTGCCACCAGTCGAGGCACTTTGGAGAGACGGCGATGATGGCCACGGTGGCCGCAATGAGCAGCAGCACAGCCACGATGGTGAGCCAGAAGAGGATCTCCCGGGGCACGCGGTAGCGGGCCTGGCCTGAGAACTGGAACAGCACCTCCTTGGGCATCCCAGCGTAGGGCCGCACGCCCTGGGGGTCGGGCTCCGCTGGGCCTGTGATGCTCACAGCCTGGTGCTGCGGGCCATCCACGGAAATGCTGGGTTCTGGCTCCAGCTCTGGGATGTCTTCATTTTGGACAAACCCGTTGTTTGTCTGACCCCCCTTCATATCCATCCCGATGGAGTCTTTCTTGCCTCGGTCTTCAGCCATGGCTCCTTGCCGCAGTGACCCTCCTGAGCGGCTTCCTGTAGAGAGGAGGGTGGACAGGTGCTTTTGCTAAGTGCGCTGTCTTTAATGAGCTTTGCATGGTTTATAAATAAACCTGGCTGGACAAAGTCCAGCCAAGGAAGAAAGGGTAAAGGTGAAGAGGATTTTTTAAAATTTCTTTTCGCACGAGGAGGTGGCGGTGGCTACAGAAACACTGACTGCGGAGGGGAGCAGGAGAAAGGGCTGAGCCGCACGGCCAAGAGGAGATGCTACTGGGTTGAGTACACGTTGTTTTTAGCCACAGAAGTCAAACGGTGGAAAGTATACACATGTCCACACTGGCTAGATGGATAAACAGAAAGCGGAGTATACATGCTATGGAGTACGATACAGCCTTAAAAGGAAGGAGATTCTGCCTGGTGCCACAGCACGGGTGGAACTTGCGGACGTTAGGCTAAGTGCCGTAAGCCAAGCACAAGCACTATCTGGGTCCATTTAAACGAGGCACTCAGAGTACTCAAATTTATGGAGACTGAAACAGGGGCCGCTAGATGCGAAGGAGGGGGAAGTGGGCGCCATGTTTCGGTGGGTACAGAATTTCAGACTGGGATGAAGAAAAATCTCCGCTGATGGACAGTAGTGGTGGTTACGTAACAGTGTAAAGGGACTGGTGGCACTGAGCCCTATGCTTTAAAATGGTTAAAGTGATACATATTAAGTCTATTTTTACCAACATGTTTAAGACTTTAAACTTCTCTTTTTAGCTAAGTATAAGAAAAAGAAATGAATCTTTAATTTTTGTACTCTGGAGAGTGCAAAATTTTTTTGCAAGAGGAAGCAAGGCTTTTCCTTTTTTTGTTGCTGTTCTGTTCTTTGAGACAGGGTCTCACTACATAGTTTAGGTTGGTCTTGAACTTACTATGTAGCCCAGGCTGGCCTAGAACTTGCAATGATCCTTCTGCCTCAGCCTCCAAGTGCTGGGATTACAGGTGTGCCCCACCACATTCAGCTTGTTTTTTGTCTTGAAGGTCTCCTCTCTTCCTATAAAACCACACAGCCAGGGTCTGGAGGCTGAGAACCACACTTTGTTAACTGAAGTTAATTTTATTTTGTCTCAGCTCAGGCTGACCTAGATTCTGCCATGTGTATGCTCAGCCACTCTCCAACTGTGCTTAGACTTACCGAGAAAAGGCTGTGACTGCCCCTTATTAGAAGCACTTCCAGAAAGAGGCGGGGAGAGGAGTGTGTGTTCAGCCAATTCAAGAGCTTTACTAGAGGTAAACAGTCCTCCATACGAGCACCAAATAGTTGTTTAATCATTGACAAGCACGACATACATTCACAGGGCTGCGGAGACTGCGTTAAGGTTGGAACTGCTTTTCTAGGAGACTCTGTAACTTTAAAAAAAATGATGATTCAAGATATCCTTTAATCAGGGGCACTTGAGACAGCCCTGTGACTCATGCCATCAGATAAGGAGGAGTCTCCCTTTAAAGAAGAAAAGTTACCTGGGTCCCTACCACTGTCGTTGTCGTTGTCATTGTTGCTGTTGTTGTTGTTGTTTATGGAGACTTAGAAACACGGCCTGGTACAGAGGAATGAGCTATTTGATCTCAGCCAATTTATTTTTTAAAATGAATAACTCTCCATACCTGGCTCATTGAATGCATCCAATAAATGGAATTTCTCATCATTATTAATTATACATTTTGATCATTTTAAAAATCAAAGAAATTTAACTTTTATGTCATGATAATGCTTTATGTTTCAAACACGTAACGGTAATTTTCACAACTGACGTTAATTCTGGAAATTTAGCTACTATTTGGAGAAAAAGCCATGTGCAAAACTACCTACAGTTTAAAATAATCTTAAATTATAAAAATATTTTAATAATAGAACTTTGAATTCTAAATGTACAATGATAAAAATGCAGCAAAAACTCCTCCTCATAGCACTGCTTTCATAACAGAAAAATTCCTTTTCATCTTCTCTACATTTTATTTAAAATAACAGTAACAGTTTGCATTTCCAGAACATGCAAACTGGAAGTTTTTGAAAAACAGTTTGGAATAATCATCTGGTCTTTGGTAGAAGGGTATTGATTTAATAATAAAATAAATTTCAAGTAAGTTTTTTTTTGTTCTTTTTCTGTTTTGCTAGGGCTTTTTGTATTTACAATATCACAAAACATATTAATTGAAGAACATTGGGAAATTTAACTAAAGAACATTGGGAAATACATTTGCAGTAAATATGCCCAAGAATAGACACCAGTTTTTAGGAGCATTTTGTGAAACTGCTGAAAGGTGCAGTAAGTTTTAACTAAAAAGTCCAAGAAACTCATGCAAATTTTTTTAAATGAATCAGTTATTAACTCCAAGATAAATAAAAGTTACATCAAAAGTTAGTGTGCCTGTTAACCATGAGATGTCAATTTTTTAATTATTTTTTTTCTTTTTTTGTCTTTTTGAAATAGGGTCTCGCTATGTAATTCAGACTGACCTTGTGCTCACTTTGTAGCCCAGGCTGGTCTCAAACTCACAAGAATCCTCCTGCCTCAGCCTCCCAAGTTCTGGGATTATGGGCATGCACCACCATACCCAACTGAGATGTCAATTTAAATGGATTAGGAAATGCCTCCCAGATTAGTAAAACACACTTCTGGTGTCTGAGTGGGTCATGGAGTGTAACTTTGCATACTCTGTATAGTTCCTGGCCTGTTCTCTCTTCTCTGGCCTTGTTCTCCTGTTGCATGAAAGCTGCATGGCAGCTTTCTCCTGCCACACCCTTCCACCATGTTTCTGCCGCGGAGCAAGCCAACCACGAACTGAATCCTCGGTAACTGTGAACCAACGACGCCTCTCCAGCTTTAAACTGGGAGCGTCAGGTATCTGTTCCAGCTATAGGAAAGCTGACTAATGCAATTAGGCTGAATGATAAGAAACTGGCATGTTCACAGGTCAGAGTTGATGGATACTGACCGTGTCAAGTGATTCAACCCAACATTATTAGAGGATCTTACTTGGTTTACCAATGATCAGCAGTGAAAATTTTAATGAAAAATCAACTCATTCATTTAAACAAAAATTGTGCTACCACTATATGAGGAATAAAATGGAACAGAAAAGAATTAAAATCCTTCACAGCTGTGATATGAAGCTCAAACAGTGCATAATGTCTAAAAGGTTTGACTCAGGAGATAGCAGAAAATCAATCCAGGGAACTCAACTTAACATTGTTTTTTTAATTATTCTATTGCTATGTCTGTAACAGTAGCATATATTTATATGATAAAAATAGACTTAAAAATAAATATGTCAAAAAAGCTAGGCATAGTGGCACATGCCTATAATCCTAGGACTCTGGAAGGCTGAAGCAAGAGGATTGCAAGTTTGAGCCCAGCCTGGGCAACTTAATGATTTAGCAAGACCCTATCTTAGAAATTAAAAATTTAAAAAGGGATGAGCATGTAGCTCAGAGGGAGGACCCTTGGATATCACACACACACACACACACACACACACACAGAACCAAAGAATCTGTCTCTAACATTAAACATTCTGTTTAACATGAAACATAAAAATATGAACATCAATCAGAAATTTGGAAAAAATATAAACAAACATTTCACACAGACCAATTCACTAATATTTGAGAAATAAACATTTTCAATCACACTGGCAAAGAATTTTTAGAATTATCTGGGTGTGGTGCTGCACACCTGTACTCCCAGCGTTAGGGAGGCTGTGGCAGGAAAATCACAAGTTCAAGGCCAGCCTGGGCTAAAGTAGCGCTGATAAGAGTCCAACATATATTGACATACTCATTTGTGCATTTGATATCACGAGCTTTAACATCTTTCCAGGCAATAAAGTGAAAGTAGCTCTACTAGATTCTAAAACAAAAACTTCAGAAAAATAGAGTTCAGACTAAAGAAAAAGAGGTAAAAAATTAAACAGATTGCAATCATGAAAAATCAGCTTCCAATACAAGGAAGTATATAACAGAATTTAAAATACAGAAAGGCAACATTTCAAATCTGAGCAAGTAGCCAGGTACAGTGGCACATGCCTGTGATCCCAGCACTCAGAGGCTGAGGCAGGAGGACTGCCATGAGATTGAGGGCAGCCTGGGCTATAATAGTGAGACCTTATCTCAAAGAAAAAAAAAAAAAATCTGAGTGAAGATGATTTAGTAAATGATATTGGAAAACTAGCTAGCTATTTGAAAAGAAAAATAATAACGCTATGTAACTTACTTCATTCCTCAAACCAAAACTAAGTTCTGTGTAAATCAGATTTGTTTTGTTATATGTTTGGGGGTTTTTTTGGACAGGGTCTTGCTATGCATGTAGTTTAGGCTGGCCTTGAACTCAGTCTGTGGTCTAGCCTGGCCTCAAACTCAAAGCAATCTTCCTGCCTCAGGCTCCTGAGTGCTGAGATTACAGGCTTGCGTCACCATGCCCAGTTTGTGAATCAGATCTAAAAGTAAAAAAAAAAAAAAAAAAAAAAGCCACAAAAATCTGTCAAGCACATCCTGGGCAACTTAGTGACTTAGGGAGATCCTGTCTCAAAAAATAAAAAGGGCTGGGGATGTAACTCAGTGTGAAGGCCTTGGATTCAACCCCCAGTACCACAAAACAAAACACAACACAACACAACACAACATCAAAAAACTTGTTGAAGTGCTAGACAGAAGTCTGTGTATTAAAAAAAAACTTGGAGTTGAAAAACTTTCCTAAGTATAATACAAAGTACAAAACCTAGATTCTACAAAGGAAAGGATTGATACATTTAGCTCCAGAAATTAAAAATGAATAGACAAATCTATAGAGAAAAAAGGTAAATAACAAACTACTAGAGGAAAATACCTGTAATGCAGCTGACAAGGTAATTTTCATAATATAGAAATCTACTTTACAAATTAACATTGACAAGTAGAAAAAGGAACAAAGGGTATATACAGACCACTGACAAGAAGAAATATAGGTGGCTAATAAACATATAATGCAAATTCCACTCAAAATTAAATAAATACTTAAAAGATTATGGCATCTTTAAAATATATCATTTTGGCCTAAATGAGAAAGTTTGGTAATATTCAGAACCAGAAAAAAATGTAAGGAACCAACACTGCCCCATATTCATGATGGGAACGTAAAGTAGGGCAACTTTTGCATAGAACAATTAGAACAATTAGGGGATATCGAGATAGCGATATATAGATATAGATATGGATATGGATATAGATAGGGATATAGATATGGATATGGATATAGATATAGATAGGGATATAGATATGGATATGGATATGGATATGGATATAGATATATAGATAGATAGATATAGATAAAACTGTGTGAGTTTTGACTCCAAAACTACACTGCTAAACACATCACGGTGATATACTCGACAAGAAATGTGTACCAAGGTGTTTAGGGACACCATGAGGAATCAGTTAATTACAAGACATCCATACAATGGAACCACATGGAGCTCCTAAAAGAATGGGTTTATTTATCTGGGATGAAAATGAAAAATGTCCACACTATTCTGTGATGTGGAAAAATGTTTTAGAGCAGTAAATGTAAGATAATCAGAGTTATGTGAAAAAATGGCAAACGCAGGGAGACATGCAGGTTAAATTTTCAACTAAATTTCTCAGCTGACTGCAGGCTGAGAATAAGAGGGCAGGATGAGGATCCGGGACTTTGACTTTTGACTTTACCCTGGCTGAATTTTTTATTTGCTTTCAGCATATATAGCTGTGCAATAAAGAGGAAGGGAGGAGGTAATGTCCATATCATTAAATTCAATGATTCCACTTTTATAAAACTCAAGTTTAAGGAAATAATCTGAGACCGGGACAAAAATTTGTGTCTAAAAATACATGAATTACAGTGTCATTTATAAAATAGCAAACATTGGAAACACCCAAGCATTCAGTGAAACAAAATTAGCTAAATAAAATGGCTGTATTGCTGGCAATTAATTATAAGTCCTTTATTTTATTTTTAAGATTAATTTTATTGTACACTTTACATATATATAATGTAACATTCATCATATGGAACTGTATCTATACACGATACATCTAGATTATAATTCCTTTAAAAACAAAAAAATTAGTTAAGTAGATAATTACACATTCATGTGACAGAATATTAGCCACTGATCAGACTTTCAAAGATTTTTAATGACATGGAAAAAGTTCATACTATATTTTTTTGAAAAATGGAAAAATGCATCACATAAATAAATTGTCCTAATTATGTGGTAAAAAAAAAAATCTCACATATATTTGTAAAGTCCTAGTAGGAAACAGTTTGCAGTGCTTATCTCCGGGTTCTAGGATTAAAGATGATACTCATTTTGTTCTTTAATTGTTTTTTACTTTTCCTAATTTTTATATAATAAATATATATTTCTCTTTTTTGAGAAAATAATCAGGTAGAGAGCCCTGGATTGGGAGTCTGTCTAGAAAGGTGGTAGAGTTCAGTGTAAGAGGATTCTTCCTAAAAATAGCCCCTCCAAATTCACAACAACCCATGTTACTGTCTAAGCAAAATGAAGAAAATATTTAATCAACAAGTCCTGGGACACCAGAAGAGAGGAGAAGCCGACAGTAATCTGGAGAAAATGGCCACAAAGCTAAGAATTTCAAGCGCAAAGGCGTCATCCTTACTTACTTCCAAAGAGATTTAAAGGGAATAGCCATTGTCAGAGTACAGAACACAGTACTGCAAAAACTTGTAAATATGAATATGGGTCAAAGACTCGCATAATTAGAACAAAGCATCAGAGATAATAACGAGAAACCAGCTCGGTAAACTCAAATCCCACGTGAATTACACAATCAGGCTAAAATAAATAAATAAACAAAAGAATGAACTGTCTAGAAAGTAGATGACAGGACAGAGAGCCAGAGATATCCTGTAATTAATCAAACATATAGACAGCAATGATCAATGAGTATTAATACATAATGAATTTGAAAAGCCATCACATCCTAGGACTTCCACCCAACAGCATAACTACCAAGGTACATGTGGCATGTAAGATGTCACGTCTGTCGGTATTTAAAATAAAAAAGGACTTCCTGTTCTGCATTTACCTGTGTATAAACGGGCTCACGCAGGCTGCAAGCGGAGCGCAGGACGTACACACTGTCGCCTGTATGTTCATGGTTATCTAGCCCAGTGCCTGGTACATTATTAAATGAATAAAAGAATGGCTATTTCCAAATCAATAAATCTAGTCCTAAGCTTTAGAAGAAAAATAAGTGAAAGGAGAATGGAAATGGAAAGTACATTCTGTACAAAAGTGTAGATTTCTATCACTTCTATCAGCCGTGTGTTCTTGACATAGTACAATTTAATGGGAACTTTTAAGTCGGAGGAAGTGAGATGCAAATCCTGCCTCCACATTTGCACTCTAAGTGATCTCAGACAAATCTGCCAGCTTCTCTAAGTCTCCTGCTTCAGCTGTCAAATGTAATTTGGTAGTAGGGCTAACATTATACACAGAGTCATTCTTTTTGGTTTTGGGAATCAAACTCAAGATCCCATGCTTGCCAGGCAGGCACTGTGCCACCAAGCTAAATCCACAGCCAATACACATAGTCTAGAATAAAGTAATTTAAGAACAGTTCCAAGGGGCTGGCCATATGGTGCAGTGACAGAGTACTTGCCTAGAATGATATAACCTTAGATTCATCCCCAGCATCACAAAATAAAGGGAAAACAGTTCTTACAAGGAAACGGAAAAAAACAGATAAATACTAACTACAGAAAGTTAAACTGATGTAACCATTGAAATCAAAGGAGAATGTTTTAAAATATTTTGCTCAAGAGTTCCTTTTTCCCCACAGCCTCTCCAGCATGTTACTGGTTGATTTCTTAATGATAGCTATTCTTTTCAGGGTGAGATGGAGTCTCAGTGTTGTTTTAATTTGCATTTCTTGTATGACCAATGATATTGAACATTTTCCCATATATTAATTCACCATTAGTATTTCTTCATCTGAGAAGTGTGTATTCATCTCACATGCCCATTTTTGGATTGGATCTTTGAATTTTGGGGGTCTGATTCCTTTTAATTCTTTATATGTTCTTGATAGGAGTCCTTTGTCTGAGGCACAGTTGGCTAAAATTTTTTCCCAACTTGTGGGTTTTCTTTTTACTCTGTTGGTGATTTCTTTTGGTGTGCAAAACTTGCCAATAAAATGAAATCCCAGTTGTTGATTCTCTGAAGTATTTCCCATGCAGTTTGGTTTTTGTTCATGAAGACTCTGCCTACCCCTATGACTTCAAGATTTTTACCTACTTTCTCTTCTAGTAGATTTAGTGTTTCTGTTTTAATATTTAGATCTTTGATCCATTTTGACTTTAGTTTAGTGCACAGTGATAGGCATTGGTCTAGTTTTAGTCTTCAGCACGTGGGAAGCCAGTTTTCCCAGCACCCATTATTAAAGAGGCTATCTTCCCTCCACTGAGCATGCTTGGCCCCTTTATTGAAGATATGGTGGCTGATTGTGTTTGTAGTTGTGTCTGCATCCTCTAATCTGTTCCATTGGTCTTCAGGTCTGGTTTTTGGTTTTGTTTTTTTTTTCTTTTTTTTTTGCCAGTACCATGTTGATTTTATTATTCTCTTTAAAATAAAATATTTTGCTGAAAATTAAACTATTTAAAACATTTTGGTAACCGAATATAACAAAATAGTCAAAGAAATATAAACAAGAACATGAAAATGTGACAAATGACACTACAAAAACTTTACTATACCCCTTCCTAAAGAATGAATGCAAATATAAAATCAATATACCCAAGTGGCATTCAGTGAGACAAAAGGAGATTGCCAAATTATATATAAGAAAGTAATATACAGTCTCTAACTTACTATTATTTTTCTACTTGTTTTCCTGAGAAACTATTTTATAGATAATAATACGTAAAACGATAACCATTGATAATTTCCTACCATTTTGTCTGTAATTTGCTAAGTCCCCCCTATTACTATGTTATCCTTCTTTTATTCTTTAAAATAAAAAATTTAAAAAAAAAAAAAAAAAGAAAGTAATATACAACAAGTCATTACATTAAAAAGTATTTCCCAGATAAAATTAAGAAATATAAATGAAAACATTATTAAGGTATGCAACATGTTTAGCTGCATTAACCCCATTAATGGCTTCTCTACAGTGATCCTCCTGCCTCAGGCTCCAAATGCTGGAATTTTAAGTGTGCGCCATCACACTGAGCATAAAGAGAGTTGTTTCTTTTGTTTTTTGTTTTTTTTTCTGGTACCGGGAATCGAACTCACGACCTTGCACTTGCCAGGCAGGCACTGTGCCACTGAGCTAAATCCCCAGCCCCCAAAGAGAGTTTTAAAAAGTTAGCTAGGCATGGTAGCATATGCCTGTAATTCCTGTGCTACATATGAGCTCAAGGCAAGCCTGAATACGTAGCAAAACTGTCTCAAGAAAACAAAACAAATGAACAACAATAAAAAAATGGTGCACATTTTTGTCCTTAAATTTGAACCCCTGCTATTAGTATGTGGCGTGCTGGAGGATGGGGGATTCTAGAAATGTGGGGCAGAGTGCTGAGAGTTCTCCTGGGCAACCAGCCCCAGCCAAAGTACCCTGTGACCACAGAGGGCTCAAGCAAGCCCAGCCTACACCCGCAAAGGGCCTGATCAACAGCTGTCAGAGCACAAAATAAATGTCTGGGCTACTTTTTGTTTCAGCATCTCAGAAACAACTTTGCTGAAGGGTAACTGACAAATAGTAGATTGCACACATTTAAAATACACAAGCTGACACATTTGCACATGTATGTACACCCATGAAGTCATTGCCACAACCAAAATGAGGCTCTTCCTTCCCCTCTGGAACCTCTGCCTGCCCTGCACCACCCACCCCACCCCATCCTCTAGCACTCATCTGCTTTCTATGGATAAAGATTCATGTGCATTTTCTAGAATTTTATAGAAATGGAATCTACATACAGTGTATGTTGCGTTATGATCTGGTTTCTTTAACTCAGCACAAACTATCTTAGAAAGTGGCTGTGCCCCTTGGCATTGCCCTGAGTGGGATATGAGAGGACCAGTTCTCCTATCCTTGCCGGCATCTGCTGTTAAGTCTGTTTAACTTTGGTGATTGTCCTGGGTGGGTGGCAGCATCACTTTGAGGCTTTAGTTTACACTTGTGACTAGTAATGCTGACGACCTTTTCATGGCTTGCTTGCCATCCATGTGTCTTCCTGAGTGAAGCTGATGCTAGCACACAGGTGGCATCTTTGGTTCTCCTGTGGAGCTCGTCAGTGTATTGTCTTATGTTGGCTACTCTGGGCTCGGTCTCAACTGTGTATTCCAGTTAAGAGAAAAAGAAAGCTTGGCAAGGTGGCTGATACCTGTAATCCCAGCACTCTGGGAGGATGAGGCAGGAGGATTGCAAGTTTGAGCCCAGCCTGGGCAACTTGGCAATTTAGTGAGACCCAATCTCAAAAAATAAAAAAGGGTTGGGGATGTAGCTCAGCAAGAAGGCCCCGGGTGCAACTGCAAGTGAGGAAAGAGAGAGACAGAGACAGACAGACAGACAGACAGAGACAGAGAGACAGAGAGACAGAGAGACAGAGACAGAGAGTTTGACTCACTTTTTGTGTCCTAGTCCCAGAAGTCACATAGCATGTTTTGACTGCATTTTCTGTACCCAGAGGCAGTGTGATGGGACTAAGAAGTTATGGAGCAAAGAACATGGATACAAGAGAATGTTAATTGGACCATGAATGCAATTAATCTATCTTGTATCTTAATGTACTTCAAGCATTAGTTTATGAGTATTACTTACTTCGTTAGGAAACTGATCTTCAGAACTGTTTTATCTTGCAAATCGGAATCTACACGCCCATTAAAGCACTCTCCCTTTCCTGCTTCCCCGACTCCTAACAACCACTGTTCTTATTTGCTTCTCTGACTTTGACCACTGCAAATATTTCACTTAAGTAGAATCATACAGTACTTGTGTCATTGAGACTGGCGTATTCCACTTACCATAATGTCCTCTAACTTTGGCCATGTCATAGCATAACAGAATTGTTTTCCTTTTTAAGGCTGAATAATAGTCTATGGTAGATATATACTATATTTCACCCGCTCATCTATCAAGTTCTCAGCTTACATCTTTTGGTTATTGTGCATAATACTGCTCTTACTTTCTCATTGCTGGGACAAAATACCTGACACCCCCAAGTAAAGAAGAAAAGGTTTATTTTAGCGCAGTTTTTTTGTTTGTTTTTTATTTTTTAAAATTTTTTTCGGGTACCAGGAATCGAAATCACAACCTTGCGCTTGCCAGGAAGGCGCTGTGCTGCTGAGCTAAATCCCCAGCCCTAGCTCAGTTTTTAGAGGTTTTGTCCATAGTCCACTGACTCCAAGGCAGGGTGTCGTGGCAAAGGAGAAACAGTTCGTGGCAGGGCAGGCAGGAAGCAGGCAGGCTTCTTTCTTTCCCTTTTTGTTCTATCCAGGCTACAAGGCTATTGGTTGGTACCATTCACACCAGGGAGGGTCTTTCATTTTCAGTAAATCCACTGTTCCCACCCAGAACTATGCTAAACCCATCAGTGGACTAACCCAATATCACATCCACGATCCAGCCACCCCCCAAAGCCCCACCTATGAGCTCATGAGGACTTGGGTGGGCATCCAGACACAACCCACACAACTACTGAGTGTGCATGTGAAAATCTCTTTGAGCCCTTGCTTTCAATTCTTTGAATATATGTCCTACAGTGGGATTGCAGCGGGACTGCTAACTCAATCATATGATAGTTCTGTTTTTAATTTTTCAGACACATTCATAGTGTTTTCCCCATAGCAGTTGCATCATTTTACAATCCATCAACAATGTAGAGAGGTTCCAACTCCTCTATATCCTTACCTACACTTGTTATTTTTATTTTCTGTTTCTTTGACAGTAGTCATCCTAATGAGTGTGGCAGTGCATACTTGTAATCCCAGCACTTGCGAGGCTGAGGTAGGAGGTTTTCAAACTCAAGACCAGCCTGAGCTATATAATAAAATTCTGTCAGAAAGAAAAAACAAAAAAAGATTTGTTCTCAAAGCATCCAGAATCACAAAAGAAACAATGACACATAATATCCAGTCTTTAACAAAGTTCTATTGAAAAACATCCCAACAACTCAATACCACATCATCTTTGTGTCCCCGCTAAGTTTGAGGGCCAGAAACTATTCATTAAGGCAACAATGTTGAGAGGTGGGACCCTTACATCATGAGGCACCCCTTACTGATACACAGGAGTGCATTAGTAATTCAGGGAGTGCGGGCTTTATGCAAATGAGCCCAGCTCTCTGCTGTTCTTGCCCTTTGCCTTCCAACATGGAATAATGCAGCAAGAAGGCCCTAACTGAATGGGGAGCCCTCAACATGGGACTTCCCAGACACAAATCCCTGTTGTTCATCAGTTATCTAGGCTCAGGAATTCTGTTACAGCAACACAAAATACACTAAGACATTTATTGTGTGACAAATATTTCAGATTCAGACAATTAGCTGTTCTGGGAGACTTTAAACATAGCACTGCTTGATGTGCTGCCATGAATAGTCTTACTGTAAATTCAAAGAACATGAATCACATAGTCAGTCCCATGCTACCTTCAAAATGATCTGAGAACACTGTGTTGGAACTGGATGGGGACACAAACATCAGTGGCTCAAGAGAATATTGAAAAATAATCTACCATCTACTTCTTGTATAACAGGAACATTGTTAACAGCAAAACACGTAAGAAGAACATAACCTTAGATCAAAAGATAGTCCTTTAAAGACAGTGAAATGCAGCTTTATGAGAACAATGTGTGCTCTCACTGATTTTATGATAGATAAGAGCAAACTTTGATCCAAGTTCTGGGGTTTGGGAACCACTGATGAATGCCTAAGATACCGAGTGGCCATGGGACGGGCTTCTTGTCGTGTGTGTCAGCGGGGCGGCCCAGGGCTCCTGCTGCTTTGGCTGACAGGGTTATGGTTGCTAGGAATTCATCTTCACTCAGCCTGGTGAGATATTGGAAGGTATGGCTCTGGGGCCAGTGCATAGGCTTGACTCCCAGGCCACCAACTTTGGAACAATCAATCACTTCATCTCCTTTGGATCTCAGCTTTTATACTTCCTTTACAGGGTTGTTGTGAGAGCTGAACAGAGCAGCATATACGTACTTCCAGTTAGTATTTAGGGCTCCTCTTGTAAAATCTGGCCAGCTCCCTCTCCACAAAGAACTCTGCACAGTGAAACCTATGTCATGATAACAGTTGTTATTGTTAATATAATTACATAATAAAAATTACAGTTAGCACTAAGGTCCATCTCTCAGGACAATGTGCTCTACTCAGAGCTACCCTCACAGGAGTAAAGGGAACTTCTCAAATTATTCTTCACAAATTAAGAGTGACCTGTTCAGAAGTGCTTTTTCTATTTTTACTTATCCCAAGAAGCAGCTAAGTTATCTCAAGAACTTTAGTTCTCTTTGACAGTGAACGCTATCAAAGTGGAAGAGACTCCTGGGTCTTATCATTCTTATTAAATCTATTTTAAAAGGTAGGAATAGGATCAAAACGAAGATCGTAGTAGGCACTGTGTTCTGCTCCCTCTAGTCCAGCGAAGGCAAACTGTTCAATGATACAAACAGCGCGCTGTAGCACATGCGCCGTAGGTTTGCCTCCTCTACAAAGGAGCATCTTCAGTATGAGTGAATCTGATATGCGGAAATGTTTTAACAAGAGTAATGGCAACCGTAGATCGCATGTTAAATATTAAAAAGTGTAATCTGGGGCTAGGGTGTAGCTCAATTGTGGAGTGCTTTTCTAGCAAGTGTGAGCCCTTGGGTTTGATCCCTAGCACCACAAATCAATGGAAAATATGGAATGTGTATATAATATATATGTTCTGAATTTTACATTTCTTACTGAACTATACTTTATCAACTGAAGTAGTAATCTTAATTCATGAGATATTTCTAAAAGCTATGTTGGATAAATATCTTCATATTCATATTTTTTATAAATTAGAAATTTCTTCTATCAGTGAGTCATACAGAGTCTCAGTATATGGATAGCCTGAATTTCTGACATAGGGCCTTGCTAAACACTTTACCATTCAGTATTAGTAACATTAAATACTATGTTCTTGGACTATATAAGTACTTGGTTGTTACAAGTTGCATATTTGTTTTGGGGTTTACACCTTGCAGCCAGGCTCAACAAACTTCAGCCCAGGCCAATGTGAGCCCAAACCTGCTTCTGTATATAAAATTTTAGTGGAACATAGCCATTTTCATTCATTTCTGGGTTGTTCACGGCTTCTTTTCATAGCAGCAGAGTTGAGATATGCAGACCACACGGTCCTCAAAGCATAAAATATTGACTTTCCGGCCCTTTGCAAAGTGTGTCAACTCCTAACCTACAGAATAAAGAGAAGTAACAACATATGTTGAGATCATCACAAAAAAGTCACAGCACCAACAGTCTCAAAGGGCACCACCCTCAGGCAGTAACACTGGAGTCAGCAGGATGGGAGTTAGGCTTGTGCTAAGTAATAAGGAAGCTGGTCTCAAAATGGAGTCAGCAAAGTCACCACCTTCCAGAGATCTTACAAAAACATTTTCCAGGTAGTCAGGTGTGCTGGTGTGCACCTGTAATCCCAGCACTCAGGAGGCTGAGGCAGGAGGATCATGATGAGTTTGAGGGCAACCTGAACTACATAATGAGACTCTATTTTGGACCCTCCCAGAGCGTGATCAGACAGGACACTGGCTCAAGCATGCATGGGCCTGCTTGGGGACTTTGTGAACACTGCATAGATTGGACCCTGAAAAGCATGTAAAGGCTCTTAGGTAGAGATTATATTTCTTATACCACAGCCTGAGCTCCCTTCCAAAGTGCTTTAAAACCTCTAGGCAAATAGTTGTTTGTTTGTTTTGTTTTGTTTTGTTTTTGGTATCCTGCTCAGGACCCCCTCCTAGCTAGTGGGAGCTCCACTTCCTTGCCTTTATATCTTTTACGCAAATTTGCTTGCACCCTACCTCCTCCATCCGTGGTTTCATTCTTTATCCCTGTGAACCATGACCCCAGCATTCCAGTGACATATCTGGGGTCTCCTCTGGGATGCCGAGAGGAGGCCAGCACAGTCTATGCTCTTATACTCTTTACTTTCACGTTGCCCAGTCTCACCTCAGTTTTCCTTTCCCATTAGATCTTCCCACTGGCAAGGAAGCAATCACTGCCCTTCGTGCTCTTGGCTCTCCACAGCCAATGACCCTTGGACATAGCACTCCTTTAACTCACTGCAGGTATTAGAAGAGATGAATCTGCTTTCTCTATCATGATTCCCTTTCTTGGCAAGCCAAGCCAGGAGATAAGAAAGACCCCATATCTGTCTCCTCTTAATTGTCTGGTTGCCATTTTGAAGGCATGGGTCAGATAGTTAAAAGGGATTAGAGCATCCACCAACTTAGGTTCCCATGAAGGGAAAACTCGGTCATGGAATGGAGCAATGTAGGCTCTGAAAACTTCCACACATCTGCTAGGTTTATGTTCCATGTTTGTGCAAAACAAAGACTGTCTTAAAATTCAATTACAGGGTCAACTTGTTCTTCTGCTGCTTTGTGCTCAGGCTATAATAATGATGCTATTCAAAGCTACTTGTAGGTCTACTAGTCAGCCAGTCCTTCCTAACTGAAATGTAGACATCTATAAACTCACTCTGAGGCTAAAGAAAAAAATGTGCTATGAGTATTTTAAAATCTAAGCAGCTACTAGGCTTGTTACAGAGGGAAAACCAGTAAGTAAAGGAAATTCAAAGTTATAAATATGAAGATACATTTTGGTATGAATATAATAAGAGGGATAGTATATGATAAGATTTTGTCCTACCAAGATGCAAAAGAGGAGAGATAGTAGCAAAACTAGGAGGTCCAAGTATGACCCAAAGTTTATAGAGGATGAGGCTTATGAAATTATGTATGTTTGGTTATTTTAAGTCTTTGCTCTTATTGGCTTGGTTGGGCTTAGGCTGTTTCTTCTACACCTCCTGATTGCCCAAAGGTGGCTAAATGTGCTAAAATACTGCCTCTTGAATAATCAATCACACCTCCCCAGGTCCCAACTTCCCCTCTGGCCATTCTTTATAGTCTCCTGTGCTGGGGATGCGAGGTGGGATGTTCCATCTTCTTAGGTGAGAATCATATAAGAGAGCATATGTTAGAGACAGCCAGATAAACAGATGACCACCTAGGTCTAGCTGAGATCTCCACTTTGAGTTTGGGTTGATGGCAAATATTGCCTTAAAAATACTTAAATGATTACTTTGCTCTTTTAGTGTACTGGGATTCTGCCTCACTTTAGTCATGACGTCTCCCTGCACATAACAGAGGGTCTAATAGTTGATCTGCGGTTTCACTTACAGAGGTATTTCAGTTTTGGAAGGTAAAGGAAGTCCAACTTCTGGTCACAACCAAAGGGCTTCACGGACACGAGAGGGTAAACGGCATGACAGTCACAGCATCTAGTAGTCTCACCCTCTTCTGATTCTAGCTTGCAGTTCGCAGCAACTAGGACCTCACAGGCAGTCAAGGGGTGTCTTGACCACTGAAGGCTTCAATAGAGAAAGCAAAGGAACCCTTCACTGCCTTTAATATTTTTAATGGGAAGCTTGACTTAAATTCCCAATATCCCTTTGGAATACATTCTCAAAAACTGGGATTCCTCTGATCCTCAGATCCTGAAAAACTACCATCTGACCTTGTTTTGCAGCTGCATTGGTCTTCCCAGCCTTCAGGAAAGGGAGGAAAAAAGGGTCACATGAGAACCAATCTAGCAGGGACCACAACAGTGATTCTGCTCATCCCAACAGCTATCAGAGTAGAAGGAACTGAGTCCTGGATACACCTTTTTGACTCAAACCTGGATGTTGCCACCATCCACAGATGTGACCATACATCTAAGAGCCTTTAGAGGATCTCAAACTCCTTTCCAAAAAAAAAAAAAAATGTCCTAAACTGGGTGAGGTGGCACATGCCTGTAGTCCCAGCATTCTAGAGGCTGAGGCAAGAGGACTGTCACAAGTTCAAGGCCAGCCTAGACTGTGAGTTCAAGGCCAGATGGAATTATAAAGCAAGACCCTTTCTCAAAAAAAAAAAAAAAAAAAGGATGTGATGCTGAGTTTAATGGCATGATACTAAGATTAAAGGTACCCTACCCTGGATGTGAGAGCTACCAATATCCTGGATAAAATGTAAGGGACAGGAAGACGGCTGCTGTTATGATTTGCTACTTCACTGCTGGCTGCCTTCTGCCTGCCCTTCTTTGCCATGGACTGTTTTTCCTCTGCCATGCCACCCTGCCTTGGAGCCAGCTGACTATGGGCTGAAACCTCTACAAAGTGTGAGCTATAATAAACCTTTCCTATTTTAACTTTGGGTGTTGGGTATTTTGTCTCAGCAATGAGAAAAGTAAGACACTTCTCCATCCATTTTTATTCTTTGTCACCATGGAACATGACTTTGGTCTTTGGGTAACAATTTTTACTTAGGATCCTCCGTTTCTAAGTTTGAAGAGATGGTGAAATGAAATTTTTTTATAAAATAAAGGCATTTTCGTACCACATGAAAGTGTTTGGTTTTGGCAATGCTGCATTAGAGAGGATGCTATGCATGTTCTCTTAAAAGGTTGCAAGAGAGGGCCCTTTGAGAAGAAAAAAATCAACTATGGGCAACTTCTACAGTAGGATTTCAATACAATTTTAATTACTTTTACAATATTTGGAAGTTAGATTTTATCAGCAGGTCTTGATAGTTAAATGAGGATAGCACATAAGATTATGTTTAAGTTACTTTTTTAGTTACTTGCCTGGCTCCAAGGCAGGGTGGCACATGGCAGAGGGGCAACAGTTCATGGCAGCAGAAGACAGCAAAAGCAACAAGAGAGCAGAAAGAGGACAAGCCTCTTTCTGTCCCTTATATTGTATGCAGGCTGCCTGTCCTAGGGTGGGTATAGCACTCACACCCTTATCCCCAGGACTCTTTTTTTTTTTTTTTTGGTTTTTTTTCTGGTACTGGGAATCAAACTCACGACCTTGCATTTGCCAGGCAGGCGCTGTGCAGCTGAGCTAAATCCCCAGCACCTATCCCCAGCACTCTTAATCCCAGCAGTGCACTACAAATTAATTACACACTCTAGACTGAGCAATATCCAAAAGTCTTGCCCCCATGACTGCATGAGGCTTTGAGGGGACATCTAGGCACAGACCATAACAGATAATAAAATAAAGTAGCCTCAATGAATTTCATGATCATAGAATTCAGCCTATTTAAATGGGCTACTTGCCAAAGCATTTACATTAACTTTGTTCCTTACTCCAACCCCACCACTGTCCCAACAATTGATCAAGAAAGTCACTAAATTATTCAGGTTAATAAGTACATTCAAATATAGCTACATAACTAACAAATAAATATACACATAGTAAATCTTTGTTGCTACTTACCTTAAACAGGTCACATGGAAATTTCACATGAAAAGTACCAAGGCATAAAATATGTAATATTCAGACGTTCATCTCAAGTTCCTATATCTTGGTATATTTTAAAATAAAATTATCAAAATTTGATAGATTTGAAATAATTTATAATGAATATCACAAACCCATCTACATTCTTTTTTTTTAAAAAAGTACTATAACCTTAATGAAGTATAAAATACATACTTACCACTTTGAAATGTATGGTTTTTTTTTCTTCTTGGCAGCATACTAAGGATTGAATCCACGCTCTTAGCACTGAGCTAAAACCCCAGCCCTTTTTCATTTTGAGTAAGGATCTACCAAGTCACTAAATTGCCCAGACTGGGATTAAACTTGCTATTGTCCTATCTCAGCCACCAAGATGGCTGGGATTACAGACATGTGCCACCACACCAGTTTTGAAATGGTACAGTTATGTAATCATCACCACCATGATATACAACAGTTCCTTCAATTTTCAAAGATGCCTTAGCCTCCTCCCTCCAGCAAAGCCCTTGGCAGCATCTGATCTGTTTCCTATCACAATGTTGTCATTTTTAGCTTTTTAGATACATGGATTTATGTAGTCCTTAGTCCTTTGTGTCTGTGTAGGGTGTTTCTGAGATTCACTCATGTTGCTGAAAGAATTAGTAGTTTGCTCATTCTTATTGCTAAATAAGTATTGTATGGATATGGTTTAATCCATTCACCAGTAGATAGATTTTTGGGGTGTTTCTAATTTGGAGGTATTACAAATAAAGATCTTATAAATATTCATGAATATATATATATATATTATACTGGGAATTTAACTCAGGACCTTGCACTTGCCAGGCTGGCACTGTGCCACTGAATTATATCTCCAGCCCCTCATGTTTTTGTAAATATTCATGTACACAAGTATACAGCTCACAAATTTTTGTCAATATTCATTTATACAAGTTTTGTGAAAATATGTTTCCATTTCTCTTAGGCAAACATCAAGGAGTAGAATTGCTGAGTTATAATGAAGCAGGAGATTAGGGCATGGCAAACTGACTGAGCAGGTAGGCATGACCTGTCAATCACAGAGATCCATGTCATATGCATAAAATAGAGTTTCCAAGCCCTTCACCTGGGACCACTCAGAAAGTGTTGTCTTCAGTTGTTCTGATGTGAAAATGAGCAGGTTTTTGACAGAACAGCCTAGAACTGACCTCAGCCTGAAGAATGAAGGATATAAAATACCTGTACTATTAACCTCATGGCCACTGTGAACTCTCACACTGAATTCTCACTCTGCAGAGCACATTTGTTTCTCTACCTGTACTAAAGTAAAACATTACCTTTTTTGTGTGTCTTGTCCAATTCCTTGTTCAGGACACCAAGGACCTGGAAAGAGTCTACAGAACCCCAGAATCATAAGAAAAAGGTTAGTATAATATTGAAGCTTTCAAGAAACTGCCACATTGTTTCCTAAAGTGGCTAGAACTTTTCACCTCCTCATGAGCAAGATATGAGAGTTCCATTTACTGACCATGGGTAATGCCATTTTTAATAACTTTGTTCTATGAGCATTTCCTTACTAACTTGTATTTCATTAATAACTAAAGTGACAGTTAACTGATTGTGTCAACTTGAGTAAGAAACACTCACTAAATTAGATTAGCATATTTCTGAGTGTGGCCTCAGGGATTTACTGAAGACAGAAAGCCCACCCTGGGTGTGAGTGGGACCAACCAATAGGCTGGTGGCCTGAAGGGAATAAAAGAGAAACAAAGAAGGAAGGCTCCCTTCTGCAGAAGAGCTCTGGTCTTCACCTTCACCTTAGATGTCACCTCCTGGCTTCCAGCGAGGACTCTTCAGCCTCCCAGCGCAGACCTTCTGGCCTCCTGATAGGGACTCGCATGGGACACTACAGTGAGCTCCAGGCCTTCAACTTTTCACTGGATCTTTCAGATCTCCAGCCCGCAGACAGCCCTTTGCACTCTTGCACACCTGAGTCTGTGAGGGGCCATTACAAGCCCATCTGGTAAATCCTTATTTATGTATCTTGCATTAAATGTTTCTCTAGTGAACACTGATACAACTACTAACAGTGAAGTGGTGTTTATTTTGCACTTATATATCTTTTATTGAAATGCCATTTAATTCTTTGATATTTTATTCCACTTACACTTTTTGTATTGACATATTATTTGAGTTTTTTCAAATCAGGTATGTTTTGCCTAAAGCTTGCCTTTCCATTCTCAGTAAAAGTTTATAATTTTGATTAGGTCAAATTCACCAATATTTTCTTTTGTGGTGATAATTATTATGCTGTATCTTATTTACATGTTGCATTACCCAAGGTCCTCTAATACTGTCATCCAGAAATTTTAGCTTTAGCTCTGTTGAAGTCTGTGATTGATTTCTAGGTCATTCTTAGTGTGAGATAAGGGGGGTGGGTAATGAGATTTTATTTTTGTGGTTCATGTTGTTGCACATGTTTAAGCATGTGCTCCAGAACCATATGTAAACAGGCTTTCTTCTCTTGAGTTCTCCTGCCATCTTTGTTTAAATCCAAGTGACCACACATGGGTGGGTCTATTTCTGGACTCTTATTATGTTCCATTACTATGTAAAGCTTGACACCATATCATGTCTTTTTGTTTTGTTTGTTTTCACTTTTTGAAATAGAGTCTCATTATGTGGTTCTGGCTGGTCTTGAACTCACTGTGTAGCCCAGGTTGGCATTGAACTCACAGTGATCCTCCTGCCTCAGCCAGAGATTACAGATGTGCACCACCATGCCCACCCACATTGTCTTAATTACTATAGTTTTGTAAGTCACTTTTACACCAAATGGCAAAAACCATCCAACTTAGAAAGCTGTTTCAGCTACTCAAGCATTTTCCTATAAATTTTAAAATCAGCTCATCAAATTCTACCCAAAAATGGCTGCCAAGATTTTGACTACGATTTCATTTAATCTATAAATCAGCTTGGTTTACAGATACAGACTTTGCAAGGATGAGTCCAGAGGCACATTTCACCAGGGGGTAACTTAGCCTCACTACTACGTCCTCACTCTTATAAGGATCCCTCCCTTGGTGCCCTTTGTATTGTGAAGCTGTTTTGCTCTGGTTTGTGGGAACACAAAATGCCCTCAAATCTGTGTGTCTTGGGAATTGTTCCACCAACTCCTTTCAAGCAATTGTTTCAGGCCCCAGATGATTTTTTGTTTGTTTTTTTCCGGTATCGGGTATCAAACTCATGACCTTGCGCTTGCCAGGCAGGCGCTGTGCCGTTGAACTAACTCCCCAGCCCCCCCAGATGATTTCTTCTCACACAAAGCTCTGTTTCTAAGAAGCAAACTGTGTAAGAGATACAGTGAAATGGGAAGAAACTGTTCAAAGGAAAGGAGAACTAGGGAGGGGGAGAGGTGAAGGAAAAGAAAAAATGAGAAAAGGACGACAAACTGGAAACAAAACTTTGTAAACAAGGATGGAGAGAGGGTGCTGAAGGGAAGGGAGGGAAAAGGAGGGAAAAAAGGCCCATCAAGGTAGAGCGCAAAGAGGCAGAAATTCCCTGAGACAAGTGTGCTCACTGTATACACCTAAATTGTACCAATAAACTTAAATTGTTTTAAAAAATTAAAAAAAGGTCTTTGTTTCATAATGTATTTGCCTGGTTTAGTCCCTATTTCTCTATTTTGTTAAATCTCTTGACATTTATTATAGTTACTTTATTATGTGTCTGCCCACCTATGCATCCTTCTATCAACCCCTATTAGTTTTTTGTTTTTTGTTTTGTCTTTTTGTGGTGCTAGGGATCAAAGTCAGGGCCTTGTGCATGCAGGAAAGCACTCTCCCACTGAACCACCGACCACAGCCCCAAATTACTTATGTTTTAAAATAAAGTGCAAATACCTGACTTGCTTCCTACACACTTCACCAAGTATATCATTAAAGTCACACTTGTTTATGAATTTCATCTTTTGAGGTAAAACTTATATCCAGTGGGATGCATAAACCTTAAGTGAATATGTGCTACATTTTGGCACACGCATACATCTGCGTGAATCAAACCTCTTCTGAAAATAGCAAATATGCCTGATATCCCAGAAAGTTCCCTCCTGCCCTTCCTAGGCCAATCTCTTCTACTGAGATATCCACTGTCCTAATTATTTTCCACCGTGATTTTGCTTTAAAAAAAAGTTAATGTAATCACAATCATGTGGTATACACTTTTGTGTAAAGCTTCTAGTCAGGGTGATCTGAGATTCATCCATGTTGTGGTACTTACTGATAACCCCTCCTTGCTGGCTGAAGAGCATTCTCCTGTATGATTACAGAACAGCTTACCTATTGTTAAGTAAAATTTATTGGAGGCTTTTGGTCTGGACTGAGCTCCTGCACCTGTCTCAACAGGTCAAATCAAAATGGAGTCACTCATGGCAAGTTTCATATCACGAGGCCAAGAGTATTTACCTGACATCTTGAGACACCAGGAGAGTGACAAAACCAAATTTCCAAACAGGACAGGTTCAGCTGGCCGGGTAATAAAGTTATCTGCCTTGAAAGAGGCCCTCTGCTTTGCATTGTTTCTTTCTTCTGCCCTTCTGTCTATGAAGCCAATCCGCCTCTACCGAGCTCATTAGAAGACTAATTCTATCTTACAGAATGAGGTGTTGCTCAATTCTAGAATCACAAGTAAAAGCCAGTTAAGATTCATAACTAAATTTGTTTTAATTTTTTTCTTTTGACCCTACTTTTTAACTTCTAATGATGAACACCTGGGTTGTTTCCCTCTTTATTATGAAGAGTTGTTCTTGACATTCTTGTATGAACCTTTTCTCTACACACATATTTTCATTTCCCCAAGGTAAATGCCTAGGAGTGGAATTGATGGGGTTACACAGGTATAGATTTATGTCATAAGAAACTTCACACACTTTCAAATTAGTTGTGTCATTTGCATTTCCAACGGTTCTGGTTGTTACACATCTTTGCCAACATACAGTGTTGCCATTTCTTTTCATTTTAGTGATTCTGGCTGGTGCGTGGACGTATCTTTTCTGAAGCCTGTGTTTGAACGACTATTACTTTTCTCTGTCCAGTGCCTTAATATGCATGCATCTTTCCCAAACAGTGGAACCTGTGTTTCCTGCTCCGAAGAACGGCTGCCTGTGGCAGACATGGAGAGGTGTCCTCATCGTCCATAGCGATTGTTGCAGCTGAGACATCCAAGCGGGGATAACACTTTCTCAGCCCCACATCTTGCACTTACGGCAAGTGCGACCGTGTGATTCCACCTCACCCATTTTGTGTGGACAGAACCAAAAGTGCACCACCTTCAGGCGGAAGCTTTAAGAAGCAGGAGCACCTTCTTTCTCTTTGGCTTCCTGGATCCAGGTGACCGATGGACAAAGCTCAGACCTAAGGTATCACCCGTTTTTTTCAGAGAGAACCGACTTGGCATACTTGGGCGAGCACACACCTGAGCCAGAATTAACTTCTATTTTGCTTGAGCCATTACAGGTTTGACTTGGCTCCTTACAGATCAGCTTACCCTGACTTAACAGCTGCCTATTTCTCACAGGCAGCTCTTTTTTCTTCTCTCGGTGATTTTCCCCCCATACAACATGTAATCTGTACTTCAGTTCAGACCCTCCCAAGCATCCCACATCGACTCAACTATTTTCATGTGTCCTATTAACACACAGTTTATATAAACATGTTATTGCATGTCTTTAAAAAAAAAACAAAACCTTCTTTAAAGTACAGCTCCAATACAGAAATATGCACAAATACACCATTTATATGCATCTTTTATGACACACATACCTGCAGAAATTTACCAGGCAGTACTCTCAACTCCTTCTTTCATACTTGCTATTTTTTGAGCCCTAGTGATTGAAGAAACCAAGAGAGCAAGGGAAAAGGGCATCCCGAGCACGTCACTGGCCTTTGCAAGAGCTTAGAGCTCAAGCTGGAATGGCAAAGCCGGTCCTCGAAGACCGCCTCCGTATTCAGTGCCTCTGCACGCTCACTCAGTACCATCTCTCCTCCACTCAGCACGGTGTTTATTTTTAAGGGAAGGTGGATAAAAAGATTGAGGCTACACTGTTCCCTATCCTGGGCAACTTAGGATTCCAGCGCTGCCACTAGCCCAGGGGGCATCTCTAATAAACTAGAAAATACATTCCCCAGAAGCATTCCTTTCTTACATGACCTCACTTCCTGTCAGACATCCTGTGCGACGTTAATACCTGGTTTTAGTAGAAGGCGCTTTTCTGCCCTTTGCTGGAGTTGCTGCACCATCTCCATCCACGACTTGGATGAAGCCTGTTCTGTCCTGCACACCCTACACTGCTGCGTTTGCCTCTCAAGCTGCAGATCAACTGGTAGTTCTTTTTTTCTGGTGGTGTTGAGATTGAACCCAGGGTCTTCCTGCTGAGCTATGTCCTCCGCCCTTGTTATTTTTTACATTTTGAGACAGGGTCTTACTAAATTGTTAAGTTGCCCAGGCTTGGCTTATACTTGCAACCGTCCTGCCTCGGCCTCCAAGGATGCTCCAATTACAGGCATGCACCACCATGCCTGGCTAGGATTGTTTTTAAAAATACCTTTTCCTGAAGCACCGCATACAGGATAAAGGAGACGTACCTAAAAACAGTAAGATGTACCTAAAAATAACTAAAGAAAAACAGTAAATCAGGGCTGGAGGCAGGGCTCGATGGCAGAGCATGTGCTTATTAGCATGTAAGTGATCCTGGGTCTTGAACGCCTAGTATCAAAAAAAAAAAAAAAAAGGCAATAGAAACAATTATGCTAGGGCCGGGGATAGAGCTCAGTGGCATAAGCGCCTGCCTGGCATGCGCAAGGTCCTGAGTTCGATTCTGAGTACCAAAAAAAAAACCAATTATGCTTAAAGGACTCAAAATAGTACCATGTGGTTGTCAGAAAAGCTAGTTCAGTACTGAGACAGTGGTTAATTGATTGTCAACCTGAGAGGGGAACACCTACCTAACTGAACAGAGTCAGCATGGTTCTGGGAGTGGAAGACCCACCTTACAGACTTTTGTCAGGATGGGATGGAAGGAGGGAGGGTGGGAAAGATTCCGGCTGATCTGCCTTGCCGATCTTCCTCGGGGGAGCTCTGGCTGTTCTCTTTGGACACGATCCAGTCCTCACCTTCACCAGGGACGGCTGTTACTTTCCCCGGAGGAGCGCTGGTCTTCACCTTGAGTGTTGTCTCCTGGCTTTCGGCACAGACTCCTCAACTCCCAGCCCGGGCGCTTCAGCCTGCCGAAGCAGACGGTCTGCCTCCAGCACTGGTCCTTGAGACCCTCCGTCTTCCGTCGCCGATGCCTCAGCCTCCTGATACAGACTCGTCAGGGCACGGCCGTGGGCGCCAGCCAGGCCTTCCGCTGGCTTCTTCGGGTCTCTGGTGTGTGCCGATCTTCTGTACTCTTCTCCATGTGACTCTGTGGGCGGGCATGACCAGCTAATCTTGTAAATCTCTGTGTCCTGTGTTAAATCTGATTCAGAGCACGTGCAGCCCCAGGCCTTCCAGCTCTTGTGAGAACTGGCTAATACACTGGAGTTTTAAGTAGAACAGAGAATCAGCTAGGAAAAAGAATGAGAGTTCTGCTGTCTACAAATGTTCAGTTCTGTGTTGTATACTTTAAGAGGAAGAAAATCAGAGTAGACTTTTTGCAGATGGGAAGGGCTACAGGGACGGGGTGGGAGGGGAGGATTAAAGGAATAAAAAAGGACTAAGATGTGACCTGTATGTACCAACACACCGCGATGAATGTATTACGTATGATGTATTCATTCACCAGCATGTATACAATATAAAAAGAAAGTGAGAGTCCATTGGAGAAAACGTCCTAGATGGTAAATACAGCTCAAGCCACGGTACATCATGAACACAGAGACTGGAGAGCCATCCTAACAGCTGTGAGTAAATATCCGCCCCAAGACCTAACAAGGTGAACGAGGGGCAGAAGCAACTAGGACAGGCAGAGCTGCCCACGGATAGAAGCAGACCCCTTCCTTGAGACAGACCAGACACTTGTGAGGGGCCATTTGCTTTCAGGTATTTTTCAGTGTTGAGATCTCACAAATACACATTCAAAGACCTACCCAACTAGCAGCGCTTTTTGGGGGGATAGGGGCGCTGAGAATCAAACTCAGGACCTTGCACTTGCCAGGCAGGCACCGTGCCGTTGAGCCATATGTAACACCAGCCCTCTAGCCTTGCTCTTATCTCTGCAGAACACACAAATGACAAATCTTCAAAACTGTCATGTTGGAGGGGCTGGGGATTTAGCTCAGCAGCACAGCACCTGCCTGGCAAGTGCAAGGTCCTAAGTTCGATTCCTGGTACTGGAAGAAAAAAAAACTGTCATATTGAAACTATGTAAAACTACAAAACATGCAGTTTGCTTTCCAGTGGTCATCCTATTTCTCAAATGAACAGGCGAGCAATCATAAGCTGTTCTTGGATGTAAAATCAGCCTACAAAGTATGGTTTATTTTGGCATATTTTTTCTTAAAAAGCATTGATATGTTTCTGATAGGGAAACATATTATTGTACTCTACTAGGGAACAGTCTATCTTAACAACCAGATTCAAATGTATCCCACCCTAAAAAGGGCAAAAGTCCTAAGAAGTCTGTGTGTATATATAAATACGCATGTATATATCATATGTGCATATATATGTAAATGTTGGTGCATATATAACAAAATACGATCATGAATTACTAAAGGAATTTCTTTTCAAAGATAATCTCAGAGTCAATCTTCCAGCATTTAGCTGATGGTTTTATTTATGATTAGTTACCCCTAACTACCTAATACATGTGGAAAGCACCTAATCCTAACGAATTAATTTTTGTCGTGCTTAAAGATAAGTCTTAGTATATGACAAGCCAGCTGAGATTTCAATGTCTATTTCAACATTCAGTCAGATTAAAGAAAACGTGAATAAATCTAATACACTAAAGCAGCTTGTTATTCCACATACTACATAATTATATAGAGATCCAAAAATGAGAGGAAAGCTTTTCATCTCTTTTCCCTAAAAGAGATTATGTACTAAACTTTGAAATGCTTGTTATATAATTTCCCAGAATACCTAGATCAATTTTCTTTGAAATAGCAGGTATTAACTATGGTATACCTTTTGTGCTCAGGACCAAACCTGAGGTCCTTTTCTCTTACCATACTTCTTGCAGTGTGCAATCTCAAGGGATGAATACTATCTTTCAGATCAGGATTATCCAGGTCCTGGATAGGGTAACTGCTTACCAGGCTCTGATTATAAAGGCATGTTGATTGATACATGAAATTGTAATAAAAGTACAAGAGGGTTTGCCTGGGTGATGTATTGTCCCAAAACACAGTCTTTTAGCCATCTGACAGAGTACTTATGAGAAAATATTTGAGCCAATTCCTTGCCTGACCAAGTAAATACTATTTCCTGTATTCCTCAATATAGGTCTTGGGAGTCACCTAAATTAAAGCACAAAGTCTCTAACTGAAGATGTCCATTAAGTTTTGCATTGACGTAGAACAAGCTGCTTACAAACTACTTCTGGTCACATAAACTTAAACACTACTTCATTGCAGAAGAGATCTAGGAATGATAAAAACCAGAATCCAAGAGGATTGGCTACAAACCTTCAGAAGTCTAGTAACTCCTAATTGAAATGGTACTTTCAAAGGGAGGGCAACAGTGACGTAAAAGCCAGCCTTTGCCACGGAGAGCCCCGGAAATGAGACCACAGCGTGAAAGGAGCCACAGGTGTTTATTGCATGAAGAGGGAAAAGGTGATTTTGAAGACCATGGGGACAGCGCTTCTCTGCTCCCACAGATTAAAGAGCAATCATAGCAGGATAAACTTTAGAATACATAACATTGGGCTCATTTCTGTTCCGGGTATATGGGGGAAATAAAAGCCAAAACAAAACCATCTTTTTGTCCTTGTACTTCTTTGGTAGACCAGCCAGCCACTGCCTTGTCACCAGTTCTCAGCAGGTTTGCGCTGAGATGTGCCCAAGATTGCCATCTGGTGGGAATGATAGAAATTGAAATAATTTTTTTTTTTTTTTGGGTAAGTGAATAAAGCCGATTTTCTACTAAGAAAGGATGAAGGCTTTTGAGTAGGAACAGAGTTTATACCAGCAGTAAGAAATATAAAATAATCAATTAATTTAATAAATGCATATATCGTTTGGAGAAAACTGTAAAAGTGTACTGGGAGCACGATAAATATTTCTGTAAAAGAGAAGTAGCGTGTTTCTAAAATGGAACTCACCTCTACTTATCAGGCCCCAAACTGATCTATACATATAAGGACACAATCAGCTATTAACAAGATTTTTATTTGGTAAGGAAATATTGGCCATATTATTCAAAAGATCATTCTGAAGGAATAAACACGCTTATGTTTCCTGAGTATGAATAATCAGAGTATTTTCCCTACCAGACAGTAAATAAAATATGTAACAAAACTGATAATTAAGACGGCATGAAAGTGATAACAAAATGCCCATGAAATACATGTATATACAGGAATATAATAAAGGGCATTTCCAAACAGCTGCCATCAAGTTAAGGGAAAGTAGGGGCTGGGGATTTAGCTCAGCGGCAAAGCGCCTGCCTGGCAAGCGCAAGGTCGTGAGTTCGGTTCCCAGTACCGGAGAAAAACCAAAAAAAAAAAAAAAAAAGTTAAGGGAAAGTAATACTAGATTTCTGACCCACAAGTCCCAGCTATATTTATTTAGAAGTCCAAAGTCGTAAGAGAAAAATAACATACTTACTTACTCATAATGTGAACAAATAGTCACTGTACACAACTGAAGGTTGACGATACTGTTAAAGAAAATGACAAAATTCTCAATTTTTTGGATGTTACTCTCAAAATTCATCACATTTAACACCTGAGATTTAAGTATGTAAACTTTACTTCAATTTTTTTTAAAGCAAAACAGACTCCCACTATATCTGACTTGGGAGGGAAAGAGAGTATAGTTTTTGATCAAGGCTAACTTTCCAATAATCTTCACATCAGAGCACTTTACTCCCTCTAGTATCTCTCCGATCACGGCGAATTGAAAACCCTTATTCTGTCTGTAGGAGAAGCTAGAGCAGACACAGAAGTTATTGTTCAAGAAAAAGTACAGAAACAAGAGTATCCCAACATGTGATTTGGGCGGCAGAAGGGTAAGGGTGGGGTGTGTGCCTGTGGGAAACCTATGATGTTGAGTGTCTTGGTTACTTTTCTCTCATTGCTGGGACAAAATAACCTGACGCCCAAAATTAAGGAAGGAAAGGTTTATTTCGCTTACAGTTTGTGGAGGTTTCAGTCCGTACTTGGCAGATTATAAGGCAGAGTACAACATGGCAGAGGGCTACAGCTCATGTCAGCAGAACACAGCAAAGCAACCAGCACACACCAGGGAGGAATGGCCTCAAGCACCTTTTTCCTCTCCCTTACATATGCAAACTATCCACCCCAGGGCGGATGTAGCTCTCACACCCACAATCAATCAACTCTAAAAGCCTGCCCCATGTCCACATGAGGCTTTGGGGGGACACACAGACAAACCATAACATTGAGCTTGTGTTCTTTCAGGAATTTGATCACTTCTGGAAGGACAGGTGTTCTTTCCTCTCAGCCCCACCCCTCAGGGTCCTTCATTTTCAACAACAAACTGTAAGCAGCACCACACTACTGAAAGGCCCACGGTGAGCTGGAGGAAAGAATTCATGATCTATGTAACACAGTAACGGTTAACTTCCTACGTACAAAGTACACTCAGAAATCAAAAGGAAAAATGTGCAAATAGAAAACTAAGTAACATATATAAACATTCTTTAGGAAAAGATGACATATAACTTATAACTAGCTATATGTGAGACACAAGGTTCACTTACTAGTAATCAACTACCTGGAAATCAGACCAGGAAAACACTGTTACAATATCACTAGATTAGCAACATGCAGCACTGGGGAGAAGGCGGGGCACTCTTCCATACTGTAGAGCTATAAATCGGCAGCCTCTTTGTGGTGGGTGGGAGACAATTGTGGAAGGCAGTTTAGAACCATGAATTGATTTTTAAAATTTTTTAATTCAAAACTTTACTAGAAAGCCAAGCATATAAAATTTTATTTTAATTAATTAATTTATTTTTGGTCTTTTTGAGACAGGGTCTTGCTATGCAGTTCAGGCTGGTCTTGAGCTCACTCTGTAGCCCAGGCTGACCTTGAACTTGCAAGAGCCTCCTACCTCAGCCTCCCGAGTTCTGGGATTACCGGTGTGTGAAACGACACTGAGCTCTAGAAATTTGAAAAAAAGATACTCTACCACCTAGATTTTACAGATGTTAACACTTTGATTTTTTTTAAAAGATAGGGTCTTGCTAGGTAGTTAAATTGCTCAGACTGGGTTTGAATTTGTAATCCTCCCTTAGCCTCCTAGAATTCTGGGATTACAGGTGTATGCTACCTCTTCTGTCTTTATCTTTTTGTAAGAGGAAATTAAAAGTAACCACTGTTCTAAAGTTAATAGGCACTATTCCTGTGCATGTTCTAGTACAGCCACATTATGTACTCACAAATTCCATATTATACTTCATCAACTCTAAGGTTCCATTATTTTCTGTACCATTCTTTTTATGTATCATAAAAATGCTGCTAATTCAAAACTATGAAACAGTACTTTACCAACATAGTCATTTTAATCTTAAAGTTTTTGTTTTGGTTTTGGAGACAGGGTCTTATTATGTAATTCAGGGGGCCTAAAACTCACCACGTAGCCTAGGCTGGCCTTGAATTCATGGTGATCCTCCTGTCTCAGCCTCCGTAGTACTGGGATTACAGGTGTGTGCCACCACACTGGGCTAAGCTGTAACAGGCTTTTAAGGCTTGGCCTTTTTAAAGCTCTTAATGCTGCTGTTTGTCATATGTTGAATCAGTGTAGTCATAACACGTATACTCACGATAGTGTACAAACTTCAACTACAAACTGAAACGTGAACAGGTTACAGCCAAGTTGGTGCAGGTAGGTATGACTGTTGATGGCGCCCAGCCAATTAGTTAAGACGCCACTGACTCAGATGCTTGTCAATATCAAAGATTTTTAAATGAGTAGTTTGCCAGGGATTTAGCTCAGCGGCACAGTGCCTGCCTGGCAAGCATGAGACCCTGAGTTCGATTCCTGGTACCAAATAGAATGAGTACATTTTGGAGACAACCTTTCACATAAAACGCAGCCTTTTGTAACTTTGTTTCTCTCAGCCTGGTATGTTCAAAGTACAAAAGGATGTCACTGCCTGAGGACGCAAAGCTCAAAGCGACAAGCGGTTGCCAAAGCTCAGTGCTGTCCCAGCCCAGCCCTTTCTGCCTTTCCTTAAGCTGCCCCCCAAAAGCTGCTCTACCCTAAGGGTGCTAGCAGGCTGGAGATATCCTTCCTATCCAACATCCACCTCAAGCCAGAGAAAGCCACTTCAAAGGCGCAGGAATTCACATACTAATCAGCTGGAACCAGAGGGAGGGGCTTGCCTTGGGGACAAAATTTAAGGGATGACAATCAAAGGATTTTAATGCAACATCTAAAAAAGAATCAAAGCAAATTCAAAATTATGATGACAAGCAGCCTTTCAAATAACGCCTTATTTCTACTGGATTTTCCTTTTCATTCCAGTGAGTCTTAGCACAGCACTGTGAGGAACTCAGCTTTCAGGGGAAGGAAGGGCTGGCGGGGCTCCGGAGGGAGCAGTGCGGTATCACGCTATGGCACTGACACGTAAAGACACAGGCGCAAAGCACAAAGCACCCTATCACGGGGGGTGAGCAATTTTCAATATCAGGTGTCCAAATGGATTCAAGCTCTTAAGAATGAGAAAGAATAAAGATTATTTTTATTAAAAGGAACTAGATGGGGGCCAGGGATTTAGCTCAGTGGCGCAGCGCCTGCCTGGCAAGCATGAGGTCCTGAGTTTGACTGCTGGTACAAAAAAAAAAAAAGAACTAGATACAAATAAAATAGAACACCTGCCTGCCAGGAATCAGCACTGAAACTACAGTAATTAGTATGGTGCGGTACCTGTACAAGGCCAGGCAGACACACAACAGAATACGGACTAGGAGTGTGGACACGTGATTGGGAAATTGGCATTTACCGTGGTAGCACTGCATTGGCACAATTTACCAGATGCTGAAAAAATTCTTAGTTTATGCGCTACAGAGCAGCAAATTCAAAACTGATTTAAAAGCTAACGTATGTGCTTGAGAGACAGAAACACACTTCTCAAATACTGCAAGAATGCGTCTGCATGACACACCAGGGACAGCTCTGATCTACGGCCAAGGATTCTTCTACAGATGCAAGAGTGTCCTTGTACTTTGCCTGACTGTAGCAGCCAAGACTGGAAGTGGAGAAAGCATGGCGAAAGCCGGGCTGGTAGGAGGCTGAGGTAGGACTGCAAGCTGGAACCCAGCCTGCGCTCTTCAGCAACTTAGCAAGATCATAAAATAAAAATAAAATAAAATAAAAAATAAAAATTAGAAATTAAGCAAAAAATAAAAATTAAAAATTAAGCAAATTCAAAATTATGATGTCGTAAAATAAAAAATAGGTCTGGGGATGGAGCTAAGTGCAAAGGTTCAATCCTCCGTACTGCACAGCAAACAAAACACACACACATCCCAAAACATAAAGTACAGAAAGGAAAAACCAAGGTAACACAGAAATTTTATAACTGAGGAATAATCTTAAACAGTAAGGAGCCTGTTTTACTCCAAAGAACGTAGATTTAAATTTGCATTAAAAATGCCCCCTACCATGCTCATCTGATTATACCTTTAAAAGTATAAAGGTTGAAAAACATCAGCAATTATATGCAAGTGGGACGATGATTTCTTAAGAAGTAACAGAATTATCATCAAGATTAACTAATAAACAAAACTCTATACACTACATGAACACAAACATATGAAACAAAAAGGAATATCCATAAAATATTAAAAACGAATTTTAGGGGCTGGGGATTTAGCTCAGCGGCAAAAGCGCCTGCCTGGTAAACGCAAGGTCGTGAGTTCGGTTCCCGGTACCGGAGAAAAACCAAAAAAAAAAAAAAAACGAATTTTAGAAACTACAACACAGGGACTCACCACTAGGTGAGCCCATCCCTGAACATCAAACGCCAAAGCAACAAAGCTACTACAAATAAAGAGGAAAGAGACAAATTCAAAAGAAAACTATGCGAAGGCTGTGACAATGCAATTTAGAGAAAGCTCAAAGACCAACACAAGCAGAAAACGATGTTCTCCTCAGAGGTAAGCAGAGAGGCAAACTGCGTGAGAGCTCTTTAAAAATGAGTTTCATGGCACTGGAGGTTGAACCCAGGGCCTGTGTACTGAGCTGCACTCCCCAACTCTTTCTTATTTGAGATAAGGTCCCCCTAAATTGCGCAGGGTGAGCTCAATCTTTCCCATCCCTCTTCCTCAGCCTTCTAAGAGTTCTGGGATTACAGAAGCAAGCACCTGAGACACTATTACATTCATCTGACTGGCTAACTTATTTATTTAGGTTTTTTATTTTTGAAACCAGGTCTCTATGTAGGCCAGGGTGGCCTTGAACTCATGGTGATCCTCCAGCCTCAGCCTCCCGAGTGCTAGGATGATAGACGTGCGCCACCACACCTGCCTTTTTACTATTAAAGACTAGCTTGTTTTACACCAGAGAACAAAAAGGCAATGTGAGTTGTTAGTTTACAGCTGAGGATGCTCAGTGCATGATGCACGTTTGTAATCCCAGCACTCAGCCAAGGCAGGAGGATAACTTTTAAATTAAAGGCAGCCTGGGCTACGCAGTGAGTTCAAGGACAGCCTGAACTACATAGCAGGACACCGTCTCAAAACACCAAACCAACAAACATTTAAAGATGAGGTTAGGAAAAAGCCTTCATTTCCCTCCCCATAACATCCCCAAGGTAACCACACAGGCAGGGTGGTGTGGGGAAGTTAGTGCAACGATGATCAGCTTCTTTCAGTGATGTCTGACTCTTTCCAACCCCATTCTTCTTTCCTGGGCTACTAAACTTACCTAAGCACGATTCTGGAGAGAGCACCAAATCCAAAACTGTAAGTACTGCTCACAGCTCAGCCACACGCTCTGACCAATTTCCGTTTCCTATAAAAGAGGAACTGTCTCCCTTGCCTTGTCATACATATACTCTCATAGCCTAGAGCTTGCCACACTTTTCAAAGTCAAGAAGTCTTATTCAAAGGAAAGCAAAGGTGCAGTCCAAACACATCAAACAGAAAAAAAGCAGAAAGGCCCTAGAGGTTGAAATTCGGTGTCCTAGTAATTTTTTCTGGAAACAACACTTTAGAGAGAGCTTGGGGTACATGAAAGTTCTTAAGACTATTAGTTTGGGCTGGGGATTTAGCTCAGCGGCAAAACACCTGCCTGGCAAGCGCAAGGTTGTGAGTTCGGTTCCCGGTACCGGAGAAAAACCAAAAAAAAAAAAAAAAAAAAAAAAAAAAAAAAGACTATTAGTTTATTTCTGGGTATAAATAATTTTAAAATATGAAATCTTCATGAAAGTTTTATAGGCTCCTAAGCAACTTGTAACTCCAGGAATTAATTCAGCAACTTTCAATTTAGGCATATACCTCAATAGAGCCAAAGTGCTAAATAAGAATATTTAAAATAAGCTTTATAGTACATCAACTTACTGGATTTACCCGTAGGTAAAATCCCATGAAAATAAAATCCATTGTTCTCTAAATCATGCTACTGTGGAACTCTGTCAAAATAAGTCATAAATTATGCCTTCCAGAGTTAAGAATGAAGCAAAACCATCTCTTCATACTGATTACATACAAAGGTAAGAAATTACCGTCTGCAACACTAGGGACAAGGTGATCGGTGAAGGAAGGGGGTGTAACCCTAAACCTCTGTTTCTGCTTATACGTAAGACTCTTCCGGGTCCCACAGAGCGCTGGATACTCAACGGACAGCAGAAATAACTAATCTCCTAACCCTAAAACCAAGCAGCCTCACTTGTAAATATCAGGTACATTTGAGCATGAAACAAAGTGTTAGTTAACAGAAGTATCTGTCAGATAGAAAGAAACTGTGATCCTGCGCAAAGGAACAATTTATTCTGTTAGTGGCTACATCATTATACATACTTCTCTAAACCACAAGGTAATATATACAAATTATCCTAACAATGGGGAAAAAAACAACTGTGACTGGTGCCTAATACAGTCAAGACCTTCGGTTCAATTCACAGCATCACAAAAAACACATACCTAATTCACATTTTCTTTAGGGTTTACAGAGTAACTCCCAAAGTAGAACAGGAAAAAAAAGGGAAATGTGCTTTAAAAAGTGACAACTCAAGTTGTATGTCCAGTAAAAATACTTAAAACTGCAGAACTGCACTGACATTCATCCAGAAATTAAGGGTCCCACTGCTTAGTATCTTGCAAATACAATGGATTTTGTGCACACCTAGGGATCACCTACTATATGATAAAATTCTATTATTTTTCATTGCACAGTATTCAGCTTCCTAAACAAAAGGTGTCCTAAAAAACATTTTCCTCAATACTTAAACCAGATTATTTCAAAATACAAGAGAAATCAACCAGACAGGAAATGCGAGTTTAAGTTCTTTGTGAAAATAGAAAGTCAAGACAAGAAAGTAAAATTTAGCTAGAAAGAGAAACCTGACGGACAGTCTGAGGTAGAGTTCACTGAAAGGAGCTGAATAAATCTCAGGTTAACTCAGGACACATACCTTCTCTGGCTTGTGCATGTTCTAGGCTTGAGAAAATGCAACTGTTTTCTGTAAGACACTCAGAGTTTGAGAACAAAAACTGGATTCACATGTCAGAATACTTGTTTACATCTGGTCCCATTCCATCCAGGGTTCCAAGCAGTTTACAATCTAGAGAGGCTCTTTCTAATTTCTGGTTCAAATGTCAGGCTAACAGCATAGAAAAAAATTTAACCAAACATTATGTCCCTTGTGATTAAAACAAATAATTCTGAAGACTAGATAAGAAAAAGGATCTCCAGGGGCATGACAGCACAAACATTTTCATACAGGAAGGAAAATTCCCAAGTTTTTTTAAATGAATGTACAACTCTCAAAGAATTTCTACATTGGGTATTAAGAAAATATGACTCAGGCTGGGCATCGTGCTACCTGCGATACTGAGGGTACAGGATTCCAAGTTCAAGGACAGCCCAGGCAATTTAGCAAGACCCTGTGTCAAACAAAAAGGGGGTGTGTCACTGAGTTGGACATTTAACCTAGGCAAGGCTCCAGCTTCAATCCTCAATACAGCCCAGAGGGAGAGGTAAAGGGAGAGAGGGAGGGAGGGAGGGAGGAAGGAGAGGTAAAGGGAGAGAGGGAGGGAGGGAGGGAGGAAGAAGGGGGAAAGGTTAGGAGAGAAGAGATAAGGGAGAGGAGAGTGGAAGAGGAGGGGAAGAGAGGAGGGGGTGGGAAGAGACCAGAGAGGGTAGAAGAGGGGACAGGAAGAGGAAGAAACGGACTCTGGGTCATAAAGTGCATTCAGGTTCTTAAGCTAAAGGCACAGGAGCACTTCTTGCTTAAATTTTTTCCTTTACAGTGAAATGTTATTTTAAAAACAAATCGATGTATGAACATCTGTTACAGCAGCAAGTAATAAAATGAGCCCAAATAAACTAAGCTGTTAAAACTGGTATTTTGCTTGATTTACATATTGGCAGTCTTCATTTTAGTTTTAAATTTTGCTTGCTTCTTTTCTTTTTCTTTTTGGAGACAGGGTTTCACTATACATTTCAGGCTGGCCTTGAACTCACTTTGTAGCCCAGGCTGGCTTCGAACTCACCGCAATCCTCCTGCCTCAGCCTCCTGAGTGCTGGGATTACAAGCATGAGCCCACCATGCCCAGCCTGCTTGTTTCTTGAGAGAACTAGTGGTCTATGTAGTTGGCCCCAGAGAGCCTGATCATGTTAAAAACATGACAAAAATCCAAAGAAACCTCACAGATCTGAAAATAAAACTTGAGTTTGACAGAGATTCATCACTAGGCAAGAAACACCTACTACATAGGACAGAAATGAAGTAAATTTCTAAAAACTTTACACCTTCATGGAAAATTTCCTTATCTCTATTTTTATTCAGAAAAATTGGAACACCTAATAAAAAAATACTCAGTATAAGGTCCTGTGCATGTCGTTGATTTTTTTTTTTAAAGTCCAAGTGCTAACCTTTAACTGGCCAACCTGCTGTTAACATTTCGGTCACAGTAAATGAATTTAGAGATTCAATTTCCAGAGTTGAGAAATTTCTAAGGAAATAACACGTTTCCACAGACCAAGAACTTAAGACAAAAGATTAAAAATTACCTCAGTTTAACAGTATATCACACATCTCTCAAATTTAAATGTATCACTTAAATCTTCTAGAAAAAAATCAACCCTTCAAGACATTAAAATTTCCACCGTGTAGATGCTGCTTGTAAAGTTGCAGTGTTACAGTGCACTTTCAGCCACCTCTGGTAAATCCGTCACACTTACACGTGTTGACACACTTACTATTATACTGTGATCTTTCAGAGAAAGACACGATGAAGCTCTCCAGAATGAGCAGGGAAGGAAATATAAAATGCTGGAGACCCCAGTGAACCTTCCAAGGAGAGCCACGAAATCAAAATATTTTTCAAAGTAACCCCAACAGCCTTTTTATTTTTTAACATATTGACATTTGCACCCATTATGTAAAAAAAAAAAAACAGTTGGTAAAAGTGCAAGTACCTTAGCACAAATCAAGATTCATAATGATTAGTTATTAGTTAACTAATTAATTAAGTTAGCCACATACTAATGGGGGTGGGGAGAGCCAGTCTGAGTTAACAATGTTCTCGATGAAACTTTAGAAAATTAATTTTATTAAACTCTACCCCTGGGTAAGTATCTTCTGAACACCCTACAGGATAAATGGTTAGTCCTGGTGCTAAAGCATATCCACGTCATGTGTAACGTCTCTTGTGAGATTATCTGAGCTGTGCATCGCACTAGTCACTTTTCGCAGAGCACTATTGTTAACTTCAAAGAAGGACTGACAGACTACGGTTATTCAGGAGAAAACAACTGACAATATTTGTTGCCAATGATAAAACTTCACCTTTCAAAAGAAAATTAGAATTTTGAAAAACCCCTTCCCATCATGAGCTTGACAAGCTTCCCAACACTTCACAAGTTTTTCATAAGATCAGTTATATTAACAAACATTTTAATTGTTGCATAATAATGTGTCAACATTCAGAAGAATTGCATACTTCAGTGAACCAGTATCTTTCAAATGACCAAAGCACGGTATTACCAAACCATGCGTCAGAACAAGAGCCAATCAAAACGGAAGATGCATACACCCAAAGGATTTTAAAGTAACAGGGAACAAGGAGTCCTTTGATAAGGTTTCCGACTTCACATTCCAACTAACCTTCAATACACTATGTTGTCAAGTTCTGGTATCCACCATTACCTGGAGCTATTAAAATACTCTCCAGCTCTCGAACAGAACTCACAGCAATCCTTACACGTATCTGTGTAAGGCCAGACTTCCTCACATACTTTAACCAATGTGCCACATTGCAACAGATCGAACACAAAAGCAGATATGAGACTCCAAGCCCAACAATAAGTGGTTTACAATGACCAAAACCAGTGTCGCCGTTTACACTAAACTTTTCAGAATTGGAAAATTGTATTTCATAAAGCAATGCTATTTATATTAACATATTTCATAACAGCATGTAAAATTTCCCCATTTTAACTTCAAACATTAAATATCAATGGATACAACCCACAAAAGCAAAAGCTCTTTTGGGATATTCATTTTTTTTTTTTTTTTTAATTTTTTTTTGGTTTTTCTCCGGTACCAGGAACCGAACTCACGACCTTGCGCTTGCCAGGCAAGTGCTTTGCCGCTGAGCTAAATCCCCAGCCCCTCTTTTGGGATATTCAATTCAGAAGAGTGTAAGTGGGCCCTGAGGTCACAATGTCTGAGAAGAGCTGGATTAGGGGATTCAGATAAGTAAACACAAAACCTGGGTTTTTCTTTTATTAAGTCATGTTATTTTATTTTGAGGGCCACTAACTCCATTGAAAATGACAGCTTTGTTTTTCCTCAACTATTAAAAAAGAAGGTTTTTGTTCGTTTATTTTTTGAGACAAAGTCTTGCTTTATAGTTCAGCCTGGCCTGGGACTGAGGCAGGCTGCCCCTGTCTCCCAAGTGCGGGGATGCAGGCGTGAGCCATCGTGCACAGCTTTACGAGAGGGATTTTGGTGCTAATCAGTATTGTCCTACATGGTTTGGTTAGCTCCTCTTTGGAGTTAGAATTCCATCTATACAGTTTTGTATGGAAATGTACACAATTATGCTAAATACATAAAATGTTTGAAGTAACATTCAAAACTAGATTTTTAACTTTGACATGCACACCAAATAGTAATGTCACACTTTTTTTAAATCAATTCTTTATTTAGGTAACAAGTTGGTTATGTTCACTGCATCGTATGAAACATCACAATATCATACTGGAAAGGTACTATCAGTACAGGGTTGGATCAGAGTGGACAGTAGGAACAATAAACCATTTTTGCATTCTTCATTCCCTATCTTTTAACAAACCCCCAAACCCAGTAAAGGGACAAATAGCTTGTAACACCATCATGTAAAGCATTTTAACTTACAAAGCTAAAATCTAAAGAATAAATAAAATATATTGTGGCAGTAATTCCTTTGAGACCAAAAAAAATCAGATATACAATAAATCAAGTGATCAGGACAGCTGTCTGTATTCAGATGTGTGGCTCTCCAGAAACAGTTTCAGGAAAACGTTACAGAAAATACCATGAATTCCATTTCACACAGGACCAAATGAAGACTCATTTCAACTACACACAAAGGCAATTACAACTTACTGAAACACAATTTAAACATGTATGAAAATGTTTACAAAAGCATCCACAACATGTAAACCATGTGTAAATGGATACATTCACGACTTCTCCTACCCCAGTAACTTCTTTTAGATAAATACTTTGCTCTTCTTCATGTTCAGCATTAGTTGGATTTAATACATGCAAAACTTAGAAGAATTTAAGAATTCAAGGTTACTGTAAAAATAGAATTAAACTAAATAATCTTCAAGTACCTTATGTGACAACCACTCTGTACCGTGCCCAATGTTATAAAACGAAAGGTTACTGAACCCATGAAAATATCTCTGTAATATTTCCTTAGATCTAAAATAGATAATTTTAAATGTATTTATAGTAATTTCAATGTGATATTCTGAGCTTTTAAAATAACATACAGTTAAAAATTATACCAAATTACACAAAACTTGTTGTATCATAAAAGCTGAAAAAATTAAAACTATAGAAACCCACATGTAAAACAAAAAAAATCACAATTTACATTATAAAGGCAAATCTCATTTAAAAGAATTTGCAGCAGTGAGATGTCAAAGCAAATTATAAATAGGCATAAATTAATCCATTCGGTTTCAAAGATTTTCTAGTAAAAGTTGAAGGATGTAATAGATACATGCATAAAATTTGTAAAGATTTATGTTATTGCCGAATACACTTTATCTTGAAGCAAGGCAACAATACAATTTGGACATTATCGGAGAATAATTACCAGTTTGGTAATACAGGTAAAATTGGAAAAATATTAAATAACAATTAATAAATACGTATCCTATAGTAAATTGCTCAAATGAAATTCCAAGCTACAGAACTGCAATAGGCTTCCGACTCTGTGAATCAAAAAAAGGAACATCTCATACAATTCTTTACTCTTACATGCTTCTACGTTGTGTGCTCTGTTTTTAAAAGCCATAATGTATCTTCAGAGGATAGCTAACTATATTCCCATGCACCTCAGGCACATTTGTTGATTTGTGGTAAAATAATTCCATTGGTTTCTAGGGCCAAAAGTTCGAATACAGATGTAACCATTATGCCTGAGGTTGGCAAAAAATACTGTAGTACAGGCAATGCTACGAGTGGCCATTATCAGAAAACACAAATATGAACAAAGGATGGGAAATGCTAATGCTTTTCTGCTCATATCACAAAACGTTGGGAATCCACAAGAATATTTTCCCCTTGTACTGAAGAAAATTGTGATTAAAAGTTTTTCCCCCAATTTTCTGAATCAAAAGCATTTTAGAAGGTTTATAAGGCTACCATGAGTCTTCTAGATCTCCAGCACCCTACAGGAAGAGAAAAGGAAGAATATTATTATTATTTACCTATACTGCTTCCAGGTTGGACTGAATTTCAAAAGAAAACAAAATTAGGTGAACAAATTACCTGCCTTTCTTTGTCTGAAAAGGTACTTTTACAAAGAGGTATGTGTACTGTACACTGTGTGTATAGAGGTATCTGTCTAATGTAGACATAACTGGTACAGTTTTTCGCTCTTCTCTACCAAATGCCTTCCTCTTTCTGAAAACACTTAAAAATACTCTGGCATTGGAAAAACAGATCAAGACATCAACTACAACATCTGAAGATTCCAAAGTCTCATATTACGATATCTTAAGCAACTTTAAATACATGATATGCAAATAGCAAGAGGAAAAGTTAATGTTGTACAGTTCAAAAGATTGTTTTTTAAAAATTCCTCCATGACTAATATCCATCTGTAATTTAAAAACGTTTTCAAAAAAGAAAACACATTTATTTTTAAAAAGAGCCCATTATGCTTGCATTTATTAATATTTGATTCATACTTGTAAGAAAAACCGACAATGTTGCAACCTTCAAAATGCTCATGTGACAATTTTCTCACATGTTTACATGTGCCCATACTGTCTGCGGTGAATATTTTGTATCAAAGAGGGGCTAAAAAACAAAACTGACTTTGAGTAAGACTTACAGATTTTACATTAAAAAAGTTTTCCCTTTCTGTTAATGAAAAAAATTCAGTCAAAAGTTTGCTAAATTTAATATAAATGCAAATGAACTTCTAATGAGTAGTTTTCCAATACCCAAACCTGGTTATTAAAAAAAATTAAAGAATAAGTACAACATGCATAATTATTCCATATCACATGCTTTATTTGGACTTATAATTTCATTCTAAACACTTGTTTGACATACATTTGGATATGTATAGGTAGGCTATACAGAATATACAAACCAAAGCTATATGAATAATATACAGGTTTTTCAAAAATTATGTTTCATAAAGAATACAGAGAAAGGAAAAATAACCACACAGCCAGTATCTCACAACTTCTAAAAATAAAACTACAGAGATATAAAATATAAACAAATTAAACAACACAGAAATTATCAACCTTGAAAGAAAAATTACACGCCAGCATCAGCCATTCTTTGAGGGGTTAAAGTTATGAAAAAGAACACAAATTTATTACAAAGCTAACGATGAGTGTACTGATATATAAAATAAGCAGTATAATTCTACATTACAAGCTTTTCCACAACGTAATCTCTTTAAGCAGTAATCTTTAATCCTAGTATAAATTTACTAACTCTATTAATTGGCAACCTAGTATCTGGCATACAGTGTGAATTAACATATAATCTCATTAAATCCAAAGTACTATAAATAGTTAATTTTTAAAACTATCTCATAAAGGTGTATGCAAAGGCCTTTTTAAAAAACAAGGCTATAGGAATATAATAAAACTAGTTTTTCCAAGATTCGAATAACAAAATGGTTATATAAATACACACATTATACTTCCTAAGTAAATCAAATCAAAGATCACAAAAATATCACCCCAAAAAAGTCATATTTTTCCACCACTCATCTTTGTCCCTGCATCTTCATCAGAGCTGTCTAATTCAGCAAGACCACTTCCTGATTCAGTATGGCTTTCCTGCATTGTCACTGGGTTTCCAGCATCGCTGTTCGAAGAAGCAGCTGCAGCAGCTGGGTCAGCAGGGCTTTCTTCTCCCTCTACTTTAGCTAGCCTGTAACTAGTCAGCATCTCCTCCAGAAGTTGTCGGTAGTTTCCCCTATGATTAATTCTCATTTGCCTGAGAGCTTCCACCAATTTTCCCTGTGATCCACTTTCCTCTGCTTCATCGGAGGCCTTTTTTTAAGATTCAAGACCCCAGTGTCAGTAGACAAACTAGGATATCACATGTATTTCATAACATATTACACAAAATTCTCATTTTTCTACCACAAGTAATGTAGTCTAAGCATGAAAACATTTCATCAAGTATCAATTCTTACCTGTGTAAATTAATAAAAACTTCTAATTATACCTTAAAAATTACTCTTAACAAATTACCATTAACTAGTTTATGTTTTATTTCAGCTGATATTTGAAATATAATCTGAAATTTACTCTGCTTTTAGAATTCAATAGCAACATAAGCATTTTCTACAAGTGACTTACTTTAAAAAAATCATCGGTTATAATGAAAAAGAAATTAGTCTTTAAAGCAAGAAAAAGGATTAAGAAAAGCAGGCCATCAAAACATTAGTTTCTTTTTTTCGGCTTGATGCTAAGTGGGAAAGAAGATACAAACCATAAAACTATATGAATTAAACTAGATTTCTGGAAGAATTAAGACCCTTTGCGGCTAATGATTTTATTTACTTTTGTCTCTAAATGCAGTACTTTAATAAAAATCTCTAGATAAAATACAGATTATTTTTACCATAAGGTATAAATATGAAAAGTAAACTACTCAATCCTTTCATGGTTTATTAAATTTAAGAAAACGTACAGGTTTCTACAATAGCTATTTCATCTTGTTAGAGAAGCTCCAATCATTCAAGCAGACCATAAAATCAAGACAACTCTCTATTACATGCCTCCTGAGTGAGGCAGTGTGAAATATGGTAATTCTTCATTCATGCCAAAAAAAAGTTACTAAGAATCTAAGGAAGCTAATTTCCCTTTTAAGACCAAGTTAAAGAATACCAAAAGACAACAATTTACAAATCCAGAAAGTAGGCCCTCCTATAAAAACTAAGCTCAGATTCCTCAAAGTGGAGGACAAAAAGTGGTGGAGTGGTGACTAAAATCTGTTTTATGTGCTTCACTACTGGTTTAACCTAACTAGATCATGTTTCAAATAATAACCCTTATAATCATTCTAGGCTCAACTAGGGAAATGTGGACACATTATTACACAATATTATGAAATTTATTATTAAATTTCATAGTTACAATAATAGCATTATGGCTATGTAGAAAAATGTCATTTTTAAAAGCTGCAAGCTGCAATGTATACAGTAAACTATTATAGTGTGTATAATTTGCTTTCAGAGTTTAGCCAAAAGATAAAAATCAACCATAGCAAAATGTTAATTACCAAATCTAAGAAGAAGGTATACAGGTTCCTATTATTTTTGCAAAATTGATTATGTAAACACAGTAAAATATATTCTTTGTTAAAGAATATATTTATGTTTTTCCTACAGTAGGAAAAAAAAGAGGATCTTTAAGTAAAGTTTCTCATTTGAATGTATTCAGGAAAGGTGAAGGTGGATCAATGAGGTAAGTGTACCCCACCGCAAACTTTGTCAGTTTTTAATCAGGTCTTCCAAAAGGAAACATTCTACTTTATGGAGACCCAAGACACCTATTTTCACCCCCAAATAAGCAAAAATCTCCCCTATTCTTCAACTGTAGGGTATTAAAACACTACCGACTTCAAATGAACAGCTGACTTACATGTAGAAGTATTAACCCTTATCACAGTCATTTATGAAGCTTTTAAAACTATACAGATGCCAAACTTCCAGTGCAAGATATAGAGGTACACTGGATCTGGGTTGTTTTTTGAAGCCTCCAGATAATTCTGATACAACTACGGTTGAGAATCTCACACAAGCCATACTCTACTTGGAGTTATACTTATTGATAAGTCTGGACTGGTATTATTTGAGTTTATTTTGGTGGATTCAACAAATAAAGCATTTGCCATTCCCCAGCTGACTCCTTTATTGTGCAAGGATCATCTCTATTTCTGTGAATTACTACAGTAGTAGTGGTTAGGGAAATTTTAACAGTGTATTAAAAAATACACTAACACAAAACCAGTAACTCAAGAAAATAAGAATTTACAAAGTCACTGGATTGAAAGAAAACTTAAGCTCATGACCACATTTAAAAGTAACTTTTACCTTATGACACGTTACATTTTCCCACCATGCTAGACACATGATGGACGGGTGGGCTGAAACACCTTCCCCAGGCATTGCGTTAATTTTTTCAAATTCTTTCATGGGCTTTTTGCTAATATCTGAAGATGAACCTACTATCTAGGTTCCTGTACTTTCTTCACCTGAACTTACAAAGTTCACACAGTACATCACTTTTTATGTATCTATTATAGCAAGTAACTCTACCATTCAACTATTCACAGTCTTTCTGTAAACTTTTGTTTTTTTGAGACAGGGTTTCACTGTGTAGCCCAGGCTGGCCTCGAATTCACAGCAATCCTCCAGCCTCAGCCTCTCAAGTGCTGGGATCACAGGCGTGCACCACCACACCCAGCTGTAAACTCCTAAGAGTAAAAAAAATTTCACATTCCTTTCTATATCCTACCACACAAGTAAGAAAAATTAACATTTTTGTATATTCTCATGTAATCCTCAGAGGTTCCTTATGAAATAAACACTAAAATTGTCATTTTTACCAGAAAGGAAAGGAAGGCTCAGAGAGATTTGTTAGTTACTATCAAGAAGTGACAGAGTTCACAGATTTGAGCGCAGGTGTAACTAACCTCAATGTCCATCTGAATGCTCCCCTGAATGTACTAACAGTTTTTGCACCAAAGTCCCTCATACACCTAACATACTTGTTAAGGAAATATTGGTGAAAATAACTGTAGAAAATTATTTTATACTGAAATCTAAAATGTAAACATATAGTAAAGATTTATAAAGTCATACGAAACTACTTCAGGTGAGTTTTAAAAAATCAGAGGGGATGTTCCAATCTCATGAAAATACGGCCTTACACCAAGCAAGACACAAAAATACATACAGATAAATCAGAGAGCAAACTGGGTGAGGAGGATCGAAGCCCATTTTAAAAATAAAATTTTAAAAATAAATAAAATTTAACTTTTATTTTCAATGATAATATATATTTTTTAAAAACAGCTCCCGTAAGAAAAATTCTTCAAATGGTTATTAAAACAGTGGAAAACTAGTTAAAAATATGTTTTTGTGGAGACCTACACCCCACCCTGTTAATCAATTTAAAAAAATCGTCACAACTGAAATTCTCAAATATGCCACAATGGCCATGTCTATTCCATTTTAATAATGTGAAGACAGAATACGGAGATTCTTTTGGGTTTAAAAGAGACCAATCTGTGCTGTTTTCCTTCTCATCTCAAAAATCTAAATGCTTTGAAAGTTTCTGGTGTATAAATTAAAATGTGTATTAAATAAAACATAACTAAAAAGAAACCAGGCTTGAATGGTTAGTTTCAACAACTTTATATAAAATGTTCCTCCTTAAAAAGAAATATATTAAGACAATGAAAGACAAAATGATTTTTCTCTGATGCAGAGCAGTGGGCTACAGACAGCCACAATCTCTAAACGTCTCAGGCAGCATGAAGTAAGTACGGAGAATAGGTTTTGGAGTCAGCTTCATGCATCTACATGACTCTCAGTTACATGTGTAAAAATAGGGTTTGAGACAACCTACAAAACACACATGTACACAACTTGGCACAAGCAGGAGTTGGGTAAAATATGAGGTCACCTTTTACCCTCAGAAAATCAACTTACAGAGCTACACTGATCAATGGTACAGTAATGAACCTAAGGGCAGAACTTAAAATTTTAAATTCTAAAAATATACTTTCAAATAGTCTCTTTAATAAATGGTGCTGGAAAAACTGGCTGTCTACATGCCGAAGCCTAAAACTAGACCCATGTCTATCACCATGCACTTAAACTAAAGTCAAAATTAACCAAAGATCTAAATATTAAAAAAGAAACACTGAATCTACTGGAAAAGAAAATAGGCAGAAATCTTGAAGACACAGGAGTAGGCAGAGACTTCATGAATAAAACCCAAACTGCACAGGAAATACTCCTAAGAATTAACAACTGGGATCTCACCTTATTAAAAAGCTTTTGCACATCCAAAGAAATCATCAACAGAGTGAAAAGACAACCCAGAGTGGGAAAAAATTTTAGCCAACAGTCCCTCAAAGGACTTATATCTAGAATCTATAAAGAATTAAAAAAAAAAAAAGACCCCCCCCCAAATTTAAAAACCCAATCCAAAAGAGGGCAACTGAGATGAATACACACTTCTCAGATGAAGAAATACAGATAGCAAATAAATATATGAAAAAAAAAGTTCAACATCATTGGTCATTTGAGAAATGCAAATTAAAACCACACTGAGATTCCATCTCACTCCAGAAAGAATGGCTATCATCAAGAAATTAACCAACAACAAATGCTGGAGGGGCTGTGGGGAAAATGAACCCTTCTCTGCTGTTCGTGGGAGTGCAGACTGGTGTAACCACTGTGGAAATCAGTGTGGAGAGTCGTCAAAAAACTAGGAGCAGAGGTCCCATTCAAAACAGCTACTCCCCTTCTGGGCATTTTCCCAGAAGAATTAAAAACATCATACCACAGTGATATATATGTACCCATATTTACAGCAGCAAAATTTGTAATAGCTAAATCTTGGCAACAACCCAAATGTCCACTAACCGGGGAATGGTTAAAAAAGATGCAGTATTTTCATACAATGGAGTATTACTCAGCTATAAAGCAGGATAAATTTGAGACTTTTATAGGTAAATGGATGCATCTGGAGACCATACTCATAAGTGAAATAAATCCGTCTCACATGTGTAAGATGTGTAAGAAGCTGAAAGAGTAAATAAAATCCAAAATGTATAAGAGATATTGGGAAATGGAAAGAAACTGTTCAAAAGGAAAGAGAAACTAGAATGGGAGAAAAGACCAAAGGAAGGGAAAAGGAAAAGGAAAAATTAAGATAGTTACAAGATAAGACAGTTAAGATAGCTATACTACTGACTTCTATTAGTTCATTGAGAAGAAAGGTTTGTGCTTGTATCATTTGATCAATTTTTCATGCCTATATCATGCAATCTGAGCAACTACTTTGAAGATAACAATAAGCAATGTGGTAACCATTGTTATTCTCCTAGTTTGTTTTGAAATTTTTTATCAGTGTTTTTTCTCTTTCAAAAAATTTCAAAAAGCAAAAAAATAGGTTTCAGGACAATTAGCAAGCTCAATTTATTTTCAAAATATTAAGGAAAGTGCTATGAATAAATTTAAGTATTTCCTAGTCAAATAGCAATCTGTTTCCTTTTTGAGTGTTGGGGTTGGACATACACCTTGCACACACTAGGCTACCAATGACCTACAACCCCGCCCAACAAGTATTTACTGAGGTCTTACCACTTGCTGGGCTGTTGTAGGTACTGGGACTATAGGCTTAAAAAAAAAAGATCACGTGAAATCCCAGCTCTCACACACTTTGTATTTTAGTTAAAAATACAACTAGCATTTTCAAAACAGGAAAATGCTATGATCTTGGAGTCCTACCTAATATAAGACCAACTTAATGATAGAATGTAGTTTTACTTTTTTCTGACTTTATGGCAGATGGGGCTATCTCTTAGGCAATTTTCTATAGGGGTCATACATTCCTTTGAGAAACTGATGAGTACCACAGATAACCCCTTTGATTAAGCATCACTACTACATTCTTCTACATTTCATTTTAAAAACTAGGAATATAGGGCCTGGGGATTTAGCTCAGTGGCACAGCACCTGTCTGGCAAGCGCAAGGTTGTGAGTTCGATTCCCGGTACCAGGAAAAAAAAAAACCCGACAAACAAACAAAAAAAAGCTCAGGAATATATCAGTACTGTTTGAATGAACATATACCAAAAAAACTGAACTAAAGAAACAAGGTTAGTAAACAACTTAAGATTTCCCTAAATCTTCACCTAGACTTCCTGAATATATTTAACATTACTTGATTACTGGCTTATATTCAATTCAGCTTTTTGAAACATATTATCCAAAGTTTTTAAATGTAAGAAAAATGAATGAAACCTTCTTTCTAATGGCACTACTTCTAGTTATTGCAAGCCAATTCTAGCTCTGACATAAACCTGACATTTTCAGAGTCTAAGACAATCTGATTAACTCTGAATATCATTTTTTAAATATCTAAACAAAAACTATACCTGTTCCTTTAAAAGTTTAATTCCTGTAATACTTTTTAGCTTGCTCCTCCTCTTGTATTTCTATACCACTTGGGCAAGCTGACTAACAGCTCCTGCTACTGGGTCACCTGACAACATTTTCCATATTGCATTTATTAAGCAGACTGTGCCTAAACAGTTACTATAATGGATTAAGCTAAGGATTTAATTGTTTGTATTTTCTTCATTCTCAATGCTTCTTTGGTATATTGAGTACATTTCTGCTATTTATTTTCTTAAGGCAATGATTATTCTAAAAGGACTATAATAATGTTTTCCAAAATAGGATTCTGGGTTGCAAAGTTAGTTTTAAATACTAAATGGGGAAGTTTCTCTAATTCATATATTCTACTTATCAATAATTAAGTTTGGTTTAATTATTTCACCCCCTGCAATTACTCATAGTTACTTGACTTCTAGCATCTCCAGTCTATTACTAATAATGTTTCTATCAAAATTGACATGGACAGGGGATAGGGATTTAGCTCAGCGGCACAGGATCTGCCTGACAAACACGACGTCTTGAGTTCAATTCCCGTTATCGGAAAAAAACCAAAATTGACATGGATATTGCATTGAGCCTGTTACTCTGCTATCCCTATATATATGGAAATATATCAGTGCTTATTAATTTTATAAAGTATTATGTTTTATTGTGGCATTTTCATACATGCATATGTATTTTGATCATATCCACCCAGCAGGTCTACTATTCTTAAGTTCCAAATATAGTAGTTCCTCACCCTAAAATAAAGTTCAAAATGCAGCCCTATTTCTTATTTTTTACCACAGCAATTCTCTGCACTAGCCAAAAAGATGCCCCTTCCTTCCTTCCTTCCTTCCTTCCTTTTCTTTCTTTCATTCCTTTTTTTTTTTTTGGTACTGGGAATAATCAAACTCAAGACCTCACACCTGCCAGGCAGGCGCCATGCCGCTGAGCTATATCCCTGGCCTAGATGCCGCATTTTAAAAGATAGTCTATGCTTTGTTCTTTCTCTTCTCCTCCACTTGAAATGCCATCTTACCACGTTTCTGCCATTAAAGTCATTCTTCAACTCTCACGTATTCTCTAAGAATATGACTTTTCCTTCTTAGTTGAACTTCTATAGCAATTCCTATATGATTTATATGGCAATCATCACATTTATCCCCCCATATAAAGCTAATCCGCACACCCACCCCTGTGCTGGAAACTGAACCCATGGCCTCATGCATGCTAGACAAGCACCCACCCTCCCACTAAGCTACTGCTCCAGCTTGTACAGTCTAATTATGTAACTCTTTAACTCTTTCCTAAACTATAAAAACATTTTGCTTACTTGTGTGTTCATCAGTATACACTATATGTAGCGTGAGCATAAGCATGGGACCACACCTCATCGTTTATAGTCTCTTCATTAGTTCTCTACGTGGCAGAGTGTCAGTGTTTAATCTGCTGAAGTTAACAGAAAGCTTATATACAAAGGGAATTGGGTATGTAATCCTAAATTTATATAATAATTGTATTTAGAATAATTTTTATATCCTAAGCATTTGCCCTTGGTTTTATGGTTCTGTTTCTTATTTATTCACATTATATAACTAATATGTATAATTATTTTCTCAATTAAAAAGTTAAAAAGTCACCCTTGGTGCATGTTAAAAAGAAACGTAGGGTTTTTAAGCATTTTCAAAATCTTCAAGTAAGAGCTTTTTTGATTCAGGCGTGTGGTGCATGCGTGTAATCCCAGCACTCGGGAGGCTGAGGCAGGAGGATAGATACAAGTTCAAGACCAGCCTGGGCTGCAAAGTGAGCTCAAGCCCAGCCTGAACTGCAGAGCGAGACCCTGTCTCAAAAAAAGACAAAAAGACCAAAAAAAAAAAAAAAAAAAAGAGCTTTCTTGAGGGACCAAAAAATTCAGCAAGGTGTAATTTTTAAGATTATACACCGGCAGGATATTCTGAGGACCCAAGGAACTGGAAGTACATCTACAGCTCATAAGGAATCAGTAACACCTTCTGCAGATTTGTGCCCCTGGATCGGAGCACTGCAGCAGATACCGATCTATAAAAGACCTGAACAGCTAAGATTCCTCTTCCTCAATCCTCAGACTGCCACCACTTTTTAGTCATGTCAACATCCTACACTCATTTGCTTGGTGGTTCTCTTACTGTATCACATGATACATCTTTACTTTTAACTCAATAGTTGGGGCCGGGGACATAGCTCAGCGGCATAGGCACCTGCCTGGCAAGTGCAAGGTCCTGAGTTCAATTCCCGATACCAAAAAAAAAAAAAAATTTTAAATTAATAGTCACAGTTTTAGATAAAATGCTTAGTATGTGGAGACACTAACTGCGAAAGAACGACTCAGAATCAAAGCTCTAGACCGATGACGGCGAGCTTTTCAGAGCTCTCAGTGATAGAAGAGCCCAGTGTGGCACACGGGCCATACGTTCACCACTGCTCCAGACCGAGATACTTTATCAGCAGTATTTGGCATCACTTATTCAAGCCACTGACACTTCAGTGCAGCATGAAACCTTCCTTTCCACCCGCACACTTTCATTGTTAAGAAAAATAAATTATACTTACTGCTATGTAATATTAAGTCCTGGAAACTGAGATGACAATTCTACTCAAGGTACTGTTTCTCAAGACCTGCCAAGAGCAGCTGCAGACCTCGAAAAGGCTCTATTTCCTCTCTAGGAATTTTACTATTCCCTTAATTTTCAATACGTATGTTTCAAAGATTTAAGCCATTTTATTTTTAGCTGGCCCAAAACTTGAAAAAGCTATGAGAAATCTTGTATTTGCGTTACAAATTCTAAAACTGAATGCCACAAAAGGAAAATGGGAATTCTGGTCTGAGCAATAAAACAAACTCCATAGAAAAAAGCAGGCTGTAGCCCATCAATATTCATAGGGATAGCACAATAAAAGGTAAGGGGATAATGAGTTTTGCTCTGATGAAGCACAAGAGTGCAACAAAAATGGTTTATCTCAGGTTCAACATTCAGACAGTGATAATACATGAATATTAGAATGAAATTATACTTAGGTTTTGAACCGAGCACACAGGGGCAATGAAAGGACTGGTTGTTAAAATAATAATTCACTAACTTCTGGTGCTGGCAGCAGTCTGCTGGAGAAACTGAGGTATTTAAACGTACATTCTTGCCTCAAAATGAAAGGTATGAACTAAAGAAGGAGGAAAGGAAGACAGACAGGGAGGAAATAGGGATAAGCCCAGACAAATGACCTGATGCCAAGGAAGCGACAACCAAGCTACATACAAAACAAAATTTTACATCTACTTCTATTTTAATACATTTTCTAAAACTTTGACTAATTCTACACAATGCAAAACAGTTAATAATTTATTATAGACCTTATTATGTGAATAGATTCGTACACAGTATTTACATTGTAAAATTACTTCAAATGCTTAGGAAATAAAATAAAACTTACCCCATCGCTTTCTCTATGTGGATTCAGTCTACTATAAACGGCTTCAATAACACTGCGCCTAAAGAAAAACAACAGAGTTTTAGCTGGCTGCATAATTTTAAGCTCATTTTTCAATTAATACTTCATTTTGAACTATACTATAACACTGTTAAACTGAATACAATATTCATTGCCAAGAACACAGTTTCTGCATTTCACTCAGAATTTGATCTTGCATAATCCATTTGTTCTCATTTAGCAAGAAAAAATCTCCATCCTCAAAGTGTAATTTCTTTTTTAAAACTTTTTTAGGTTCTTCAATTTTTTTTTAAAGTTCTTCAATTCGAGAGACATTACCTCATTTAATCTCTGGATGACATATACTTCTGATTTATACTTTTGCCCCACTAATTACTAATAGCTCAGTAGCAGGGCACCCCAAGTTTGATTTCCCAAACCACAAAAAAGCTTTCTGCTTTACTTACTTGCCAGCAAGACCTCCTCCAGGAGGTAAGTTTGGGATATTTTCTGCAGACAAAATGCGCATGACATGGGCAAGATCAGGCATTCCTTCCTCACCAGACTTCTCCATAATTTCTGCAGTTTATAGAAAAAAGTTCCTTAATTAATGTTGACAAATAACTCACTAGTCCCAAAGGAACGAAATAGGTACGTGTGGTAGTGACTATTTTAAACTACAAAAACAAATCTCTACCACTAATAGGGAACAAAAAGCAATGTAAGAACTTTTTGCATACATATGCTCACTGCAGTATTACTCATGAAAGTAAAAACTAGAATTTAATGTCTTAGCATAAGGGAACAGTTAAGGAAACTCTGACATAGCTACCAAGTGAAACCGTTTAAAATCGGTAAAAATAAATCACAGTACTTATTAATGTGTAGAAACAAAACAAAAAATGTACACTCTCCATTTCTATTTAATAATTTCTGGAAAACAAATTTTTAAAGAATGATTATTTGGACAATGAAAAAAACTCCTCAAAAGTCAAACGATGGCAACTTTTGTAAGACAACAAAAAAGCGGTATCCTAAGCAGCCCTCAAAATGTGTATCTCAAACCTTTTACCCTCCATGCCTCACAACCTTCTTCATGCTCCCCTCTTCACCTCTGCCCTGATGGCCTCATCTCTGCGGCTCTCATCAAAGCAGACTTCTCTTTCCTTGGCTTGGAACTCTTTTCACACAATTCAGTGAACCCCTTTGGATGGTTAAATCCTGTTCACCCTTCAGTTTCAACTGCGTATGTTACCTTCTCAAGTTCCTTTCTGTCCCAAACATAGAGTAGGTACCCTGCTCTCTATCCCCATGTATGTTTATTATGTCAAAAATTACAGCAGAGCTGTAATTCTTCTACCTAGACTCGTATCAATGCACAGGGCTTCTAAACCTTAGCACTGACATTTTGATTAGACAATTTTTTTTGGAGGTTGGCCTGTGCACTATCGGATACGATGCAGGATCCCTGGCCTCTACTTGGTACCAGCAGCACTCCTTGAGTTGCGACACCGAACAGGTCATACATAGTGTCACACGTCATCCGGAGACATAATCTCCCTGAGAACCACTGCTATCTAGTACATTACCAACCACTCCAGTCCAATCTGTCATCATCTGCCAACTCCATTAATGCCTGGCTTCCAAGGGGTACATATCGTGGCCTTCTTAGCCCTCTCCACACAGCAGGACAGATCCTTTAAAAACCAGTCACATCAAGTCGAAACTGTCCCCAAAATTCCCATCACAACTTGAACCAAGTGCAAGGTCCTGAGTGTCCAGTTTTCACAACCCTCGGTGATACGCTTCCTAGCTGTCTCTCTTACTCTTCTGCTCTCCGCAGGCGTACCACAAGCCCTCCTCAGCCTTTGCTGCTCTCTCTGCTTAGAATGTGCTTTCCCAGTTACCAGCTCACCACAAACAGAGCTTTGCTCAGATGTCTTTTCTCACAGAGACTTGCTAACTAACCTTCTTGCTATTCTGCTGACTTGGGTTTTCCCTTTTTAAAATTTTCAAGTATTGGTTTCTACTAACATATAAACTCCAGGAGGCTTGCCTTGTTTTTGCTATAACCATGATACATGTGCTCAATGAAGTCTGAATGAATGAATATAAGTAGAAAGTACTCACTTCACATCTGATGAACTTAGCTTAAATACTATTCCCTGTTTAACACTGCATTTGCTCTCAGCCATCTGTTTCTTTTTTTTTTTTTTTTTTTTTTTGGTTTTTTCTCCGGTACCGGGAACCGAACTCAAGACCTTGTGCTTGCCAGGCAGGCGCTTTGCCGCTGAGCTAAATCCCCAGCCCCTGCTCTCAGCCATCTGCAACTACCAAAGACAAGGGGCTGAGGATGTAATTCAGAAGAAAAGCATTTGTCCAGCATGTGCAAGGCCCCGGGTTTGCTCCTCAGCACAGCAAAACACATGCAGCAGCCTTACCCAATATATCAGAAACTTTTAGCTCAAAAATATAATAATTCAAAATTCTAGTACAAACTGCTCTTAAAGAATAATGCCTTTTATAAAAACCACGTGGAATGGCTGCCTTGCCAACCATTTTAAAATGTTTTGATTGGGTGATTACAATCTAGTATTTGGGGCCAGATGTGGTGGCACACATCTGTAATTCCAGCACTTAGGAGGCTGAGGCAGGAGGGTTGCCCCAAGTTCAAGGCCAGCCTGGGCTACATTGTGAGGTCAAGGCCAGCCTGGACTGCATAGCGAAATCCTGTCCTCCGAACAAACAACAAAAAGCAAACAAACAAAAAATACAATCATGTATTTGGCACAGGCCGCAAACATCATGTTTCGTATCTGTCATTTTTGCCATATAACATATACTTTGTAAAGTTACAAGCTACATAAGAAAAAAAAAGTAATATTAAGCGATAACAATCCATGTTCAATTGAACTGAGCAAAACTTTGAGAAATGAAAATTTAGCTGTTACAGAAGTTAAGACTCAATAAAAGCTACAGTTTGCTGGGGATACATATGCTAGGTACTTAAATATTCTATTTATTTTGACAAAATTCTCTCCTTTGACCAAAACTTTAGTCAGGCTCTTGAGTACTAAGGAGGCCAACCTTGGGCTTTCCTCTCTCTCCCTGAAGAAGACAGTTTGGGGAAAGTTATCCTCCTTTGGTATCTGCACACCCTCATTATTTTATCTCTCTGGCCCACTTTCAGCAATAATCCTACCAAATCAGTTTACACACAAACCTTTTATCCTTCATATTTCTGCCTAGCAATTTTCTCTCTGCTGACTACTATCCCACTCCTTGGTTACAAACACCCACATGGCCTTGGTGAAGTCAGCTGAATTCAATCTTTTTCTGTCACTGCAAGACTCCCATGCAGCGGTCCCTGTATCTATTATCATGATGGCCTCCTTCAGTAAAGCCTGTCTCACTATCTTAACAAGTGTCAGGCATAAGTTCTTTTCTTTAATAATTTATTAAAACAACCCTCTACAGTGTTTATCTTTAGTGTTCAATAAAGAAACTGGAGTCATGAGAGGTTAAAGAAGTCAGATAAGATCAAATAACGAAGAGCTGACCAAACTGGAGAGCACTTCACAAAAAGGACGTGCTGCCAAAGCGAGCACTGCTCTTCATACAATACGTAATATTCAGCTTCGTTATGAATGTGGAACTCACACTGAAACACTCCTCCTGCCTACTGACAAACTAGAGCTACAGCCCACAACCCCAACGTACTACAGTTTATCAGGAAATATAAATTACTAACAACAATAACAAGCAATTCCTCTTAATAATTATTTCATCAAAAGGAATGAGTGCCTCTAACAAGGTCCTCAAAGTATTCCCCCAGGTTTCCATCTTCTCATCACTCTAAAAAGTAGGACTCACTGAGACCTACACACAGGGCTCACACTGTTTAGGAGATATACAGTTACAAAGCTAGAAAAGATCAATCCCCTCTCCTCAAATCTATATACATTAGTCTAAGATAGTAAATCTAGGCAGGCAGATTTTGGTTTTTAAGGCTTTCTTTTAACATGACAGTTTTCCCTACAAAAATTTAAAAGAATCATCTGATAAATAAGAAGGAACACTTTTCCTTTCCTTTCCTTCTAAATTAAAAAAACATATTATCTTCTTACCTTCAACCCGTGATTCCAAGTGCTTATCCAACTCTGAATCTTTTTTCACTGCTTCTTCTGAGACCTTGGGGGCATTTGAAAAGCAAACTAATACAATACTCATGTTATCTCGACTTCCCTGTATATTAAAGAAAGAAAAAGAAAAAAATACATTTCTATAGTCTACCAACTTTCTATTTAACTTCTAAACAGTTAACTACTTTAATCAATTAAGTTTATTTAATCATCCAGAATTTATACATTCCAACATACTCATTTTTATTTCAAAAAACTATTTAAAATTCAACCTGAAGAAATACTGTGCCTATATATAGGTAGATCTGTAGTTGTTTTTGAATTTTAACTGTGTGTAACTAGTCTTACCTATCACTATCTTATAGCCTGAAAAATAAAGATATCTCCAATCTTTGAAATTGTTTCTTATTCAATAGTACCTATTCCCAAGAGAAGCTTACGCCCAAAATACAGCCTCTGAAGCACTACAGAATTTTCCAGCTAAGTAATCTGCCTCAGAACAATGCTGCCACAACTCTATTGAACTTAATGTAGCTGAAAATTATTGATCAGCAGGGTATCTGAGAAGCTACAATGAATTAACTGCAAATGAAAGAAATCAGTTAAGTCTTAAACTATTCTGAGGGTGCAGCACCAAACAGTGGGATGTGACTGGACGGCTGGGATACAACTATATAGGCAAAGTGTTTTGGTTTTAGTACAGAAGATGGACCCCATGGGTGCTCTACCACTGCGCTACATTCCCAGCTCCCCCCCACTGCTTTTTTTAAATTTTGAGACAGTCTCACTAAGTTGCCCTGGCTGGCTTCAAACTGGAATCCCCTTGCTCTGGCCATCCAAGTAACTGGGATTACAGGCAGGCACCACCACACCCAGCACACAGGCAACTTCAAGAAACGGTCTGACATTGTTGTATAGAACCACAAGTCATTTCAGGGTCTTGAGAGAGCAAGCAGCAACAGCTAACATAAGGATAAATTTTACTGTAGCCTCTAACCATACCCTTCAGACAAACTGTCTTAAAAGAAGGACAATACAATGATCCTGAGTAATGAATTAAAAATCTCTCATTACTTCTCCTAGAGATATATTACTTTGAGTTTCTTAGAACACATAAAGTTGCTGTTGAAATAATGATGACTGTTTTCTATTTTTAGTGCTCACCACTCTGAAAAGCTCACTCCGTGGAGGTGGTAAGCTATTCTGCCTGACAGCAGGGTTTGCCAAGCCAAGTGAAAGTCAAGGCCATGCCCCTCCCGTCTTTTCACTCATTATGGCCAGAATCTAGCTGGTATCGTTTGGCCCTGATCTGCTACTTACGAAGTCCACATGGCATAGCTAAAACAAAAAAGTCAATCTTCTAACTTAATGGGAGGAAGATTTGAAAGCAATGAATGTTAGTTCTTCAGAAGACGTCAAATAAAGTCACTTTCTCTCCATAGATTCTTTGGTTCTGGTATGAAGATCCATCAAGAGTATATAACCAGATTTTTAATGTCTAGAAACCTGAGATTTCTACATTGATCAAAGTACTTTCACTTCTTAATGAAACCAACCAAAACTTTCATGACTTAACATTAGAAACAATGTTTCTGGTTGTATGAACACACAAATATATGTAAATTCAGATCAAGCAAAAATTTTTAAATCTAAAAATTTCAAACTACACCATGGATATAAGCATCATTACAATATTGAAGATTTTTTAAAAAACAATCACATAGAGTGAACATTTAACATTTTTATAAATCAAATTTCTTTTCTTTTTTTTTTTTTTTGGTTTTCTTCCGGTACCAGGAATCAAACTCATGACTTTGCGCTTGCCAGGCAGGTGCTGTGCCGCTGAGCTAAATCCCCAGCCCCTTATAAATCAAATTTCTTCTAACCACTTCCTAGTTTGGTAATAATGGCAAGAGCACTGTTTAACAATTCCTAATCAATGTTACACATCAAAATTCCATTTGATTTTTATAAATTATAAAGCCTGTCTTTTGGAAATTCAATTTAAAGACTGTTTCAAGAAGTTTATGGCCCTCCAAATATAATAAAGGAAATAATTTATTTATACTTCAGATAAATGTAATTTTAACAACACTACTTCTATTTCTGTGTAAAGATGCCTTTTCACTAAATCCAAAGCGAAAGTTTCAATAATTTTTATATAAATACCATTTACTAAAAAATAGGTCCTTCTCTTTATCTCTTCAATTTCTAGAGATAAATTATCCTTCAATAATCAGTATAAACTTTTCAGTAAGTCCATAAATGAGATATGATTATATTTCATTTTTTAAAAAATCCAGACTGCGGACTAGGAGGTGTAGCTCTGGCAGAACACTTGCTTGGCATGCACAAGGTCCTCCATGGGTTTGGGTTTGATCCCTAGAACTGCAAAAAAAGAAAAGAAAAAAACTCTCCAGCTAGTACAACTGGACAACTAAAGGAATTAGCTAGATATTTTAAGAGTTGATTATTACAGTATCTTTTTACTTTTTCAAAAGCACAGCAGTAAACCCTAAAAATAAGTAAGCACTATTAATAGGCAGCAATAAGTCAAACAAGACAGTGCTCTTGCCAGAGATAAGACTATCTAATTCAATCAGAAAATAATCTGATGCTATTATTTTTAAAGTGAATGCTGCATAGTTATAGAGAAATGTCCAGGAACAAGTCCTAACACAGCATATGAAATAGACTGTGAACAGAATTCTCTATCACTGTCCAAGTTAGTAAGTAAGTGTCTGAGAAGCGAACTGTCAATATTCATTTAAAATCAATTTTTATACCTGGCATTAACTGTAGTGATCTTATTTACCATAGTTCAAATGCCAGGCAAGCTAAAGGAACAAACCAATTTTCACCTGTCCATGAAAAGATGAAGCCTATGATTATTTCCTTTCAAGGATATTTATTGCTTCCACCATTACCTTATACTTGAAACTTACCCTTCCTTTATGTAAGTGTATCTGTCTCATAACCATGAGTTAAATTTACTGGTTTGTAAACGACATACTGCTCAGTCCTTGCCAATAACTTTATTCTCAACAAGATATGAGAAAGATGCAATCACTTTTCTTCCACAAAGATGTAAAAAAGAAGACTGCCCAAATTCATTCTCAGTGGCATAATTTAAACCCACTTTGCTGCCCCAAATCCCGTGTTCTAAACACTATACCTAGGGTTTTCTTTTCTTTTTTTGTACCAGGAATTGAAGTCAGGACCTTGTGCTTGCCAGGCAGAAGTTGTGCCGATAAGCTACATCCCCTGTGGTTTTCTAATAGTGCACCGAAGAGCCTAAGGTGCCACCGTGTGCTCATTAGCAGTATTTCTATTAAGAGGGACACACAGAGACACAACATGTGGACATCCTGTACACTACCCTGAGGTTCAGAGTGCTGACATGTAAATAATGCTCTATTTTTCTCAGTAATTTTACAGTGCTGTGGTTTTAAGGGATGCTACGATAAAAAGCAAGCCTTCATAAAACATCAATGAAATACAAGAAGCAGGCGTGGCAGTGTCCAGCGATTCTGAAGTTGAGAAGGTGTGCAGTGTTAGAATACACGTGTCATTAGTATTTAATATGGGTGCTCAAAAAATGAAATTTAAAAGTCTCTTAAAAATGTACACATTGCCGAGTGTGTCGGCGCATACCTGCATTCCCAGCACTTGGGAGGCTGAGGCAGGAGGAATGCTGTGAGTTCAACGCCAGCCTGCACTACATAGTGAGCCCAAACCAAACTAAACCCAACCCAACTGACCCCACCCCATACAAAAACAAACAAACAAACAACATTATTAACCAGGCAAGGTGGTGCAGGCCTGTAATCCCAGCACTTCGGGAGGCTTAAGGCCATATTCCAAAGTCAAGCCCAGACTGGGCAATTTAGCAGGACCCTGTTTCAAAACATCCCCAAAATCCCAAACAAATAAACAAAAACCATATAGCTCATGGTGAAGGCCCTGGGTTCAATCCCCAGTACTTTCAATATGGTTTGCTTTTTTTGCCTAGGACATATGGACTCATTAAGTTTGGATCTAACCACTTAATCCCTGGAACTGTTAGGTACTGACTGGGGCTAAGAAATGCTGTGAAAAAATTACTCCAATATTGGCAATAAGGACCAAGAAGGTATGTAAATAACTACACTGCCATTATATGTATATCCTTTCACAGTCTTAACTCCTTCCAAAATACCCAACTAGATGCCACCCTAATATTACCTATGTCTACCTTTGTGTTATGTATGATTGTCTTTTCTGCAAACTTCAACAGAAAAAGTACTGAGTTCAGAACTAAATTACTGGCAGGTATGGTGGTGCACCCCCATAATCCCAGCATTTGGGAGGCTGAGGCAGGAAGGTTACCATGAGTTTGAGGCCAGTCTGAGTTAGTCAGTTCAAGGCCGGCCTGAACTATAGAGCAAGATCCTATCTCAAAAAAAAAAGGAACTAAATTATTTTGCAGAATTCACATTTTAAATATCATATGAATAATCTAGAATATTGCCTTTGGAAAATATCTTCCTCAGTTTTATCTAATGATCAGGTCCTGTGTCTCATGTTTTAATAAATAAACTTCTGATAGGTGGAATATAAACTGAATTTAAGGAAACTAAATATCCTTTTAAAAGGATAATATAGGGTCAGGGATATAGCTCAGTGGCATAGCACCTGCCTGGCAAGCATAAGGTCCTGAGTTTGATTCCCGGTACAAAAAAAAAAAAGAATAATATAACTACTTTCTTGTGTCATGTAAAAAACACAAAACAAGTTGCAATATAACACATGTAACATGAGTCAATGGCAAAAGAAAACCCTTCTTTCACACTTACATATTTCATCAATAACCACAAAAAATTCCATTTAGAAAATACACAGCAAACGCTGAACAGTGGCCTAAGAAGAATGAGACAGGAAAGGAGGATCTGGAGGAACATCAAGATGACTAACTTAACTCCAGGCATCTTTGCATTTATTACAAATATGTATATTAATGCTGTAATAATTGGGGGGGGAGGGAAAGGTTTTTTTGTTGTTTTTTAGAGACAGGGTCTTCCTAGGTTGCCCAGACTGGCCTCAAACTTGCAGTTCTCCTGTGTTAGCCTCCCAAATAGCTAGATATAGACACACACCACCACACTCAGCTAGCTAGAAAAAGAATACTTTTAATGTCTCCCTTGGGGAACACTATCTCAGGTGAAAACCGAAAGCAGCATACGAGCATGCGCGCGCGCACACACACACATAATTCTTTATCGGATCATTCTGGGAAACATTATTAACACTAAACTTGAGTCAGAAAACTCTGATTCTAGTTTCAGCTTCAACACTCATCAAGTGCATGACCTACAAGTCATTCAGTGTTAAGCAACCACTGCTTCCTTACTCACAAATTAGAAGTGAAAACTTATTTCACCTCAGAAGATTACTTTAAAGATTAGTAAAATATGCATTACTTGTAAGTTATGAGAGGCTATGCAATTAGTATTTATGTATTTTATGCAACCTGAAATTAGCTGGCAGTGAACACCATGAATGCCAGCACTGTCATAAAGTAGCAAAGCTGCTTTCTTAGGGACTCATCTCTAGAGTTAAATATTTAATTTAAATAGAATAATACCTGACTGGAGTTACCCAACACTTATCAGCAATCCTAAAAAATTATTATCATTAAGAAAATATTAGTAACTACCTCATATAGTGCTTGTGAAAATTAAGTGAGTTAAAACATGTATACACTGCTGAGAATAGCATAATGCTCACAGAAAACAAACATCGTAACTATGCTGGTTATTACCATGAATTTCCAAGATGCCATGAGTTAACATATAAAAGTGCTTATAAACAATCAAGCCGTAATAGGTGTCAGAAGTTTCAGGAAATACTGACTTTATCTACATCTCTTAGGGAAACATCTACTTCAGTGGGTCTTGTCTCTCATTCCTCCTAAAAAAGATCAGTACCTACTGAGCAAGTGCTAAGTATTTTCCACGGACTTTAAAATTCATGTTCAATCTTTCACCCTAAATTTTAAGTGTGCATAGTTTGTCTAGTAGTCAATTAACTTACAATACAAAAAAAAATGGAGTGACAAAATTATAGTTAAACAAAAATGGACAAGAGATTTAATTTCCTAAGTAACTTTCAGTGATTACAAAATGCATAACCCTGTTATGTTTCAACCCAAACCAGTTAAATTTACCAAAACTGACAACATGATAGAGCTTCATTCAAAGGAACTACAGTGGCCAGCTTCCACCAGAACTAATACGCTCACTAGCCTAAACTCTCTGTTACTATTCCTTCGTATTCCTGAGATTCCAGGACTCTGGCTAGCATCTTTCTACATCATCAACATGAATATTCAGTTACTTAAAAATGAGAGAAGCTATCAACTGAAGATATACCACTGGTATCATTTAAACCTCAGGCAGAAGGGTAAAGAAAACTAGCATTCCTTCAACAGACAGCAGAGTACAGTCTGGAGTACAACTAAATTTCTTTAAATTTCAGATCCAATGGGCTACTCTCTCAGAACCACATGCTATTCACTCAGCAGAACGCTGCGCAGCCATGAAAAGCATTGGCAGCACAACACTTATTGACATGGATATCTCTGCGATATGTTGCTGGATAAAGGCGGCTGTAGAACAGCAAATAAAGTCTCATTTTTATAAAAACATACAAACAGGAAGGCAAAAAACAAAAAATCCTGGAAAGATACACACCACAATCAAAGTAGATGACTTAAGCGGGTAGCAAAATTGTGAGTTTCCTCTATTATCTGGACTTTTCTTCATGTATTCATTTATACTTGGTGGAAATCCTGTTTTTATTTACTTGCCAGCAAAAAAACTTATGCCCTTTTCATCTCAAAAAGGTGCAGGTCCAATTCACTCAGTTTAGAGTCCAAGGAGAAAGACATTTGGAGAGCCACTTACTATTTAATCACTATCGACTATCACTACTTCTGTACCAAACTCATCTAGAGAAGTAGTAATGACATGGTATGCTAAATGTAAAAACAGAAGGGCCAAAAGTAGTCATTAAAATGGTTAACATCGTACTCATTTCGAAATTTCTCTTTCTGTTCTACGGAAAACAAATAGGTATCTTACCAAAACCTGGGTATTTCCACACACCTGAGATTCTTCTTGAGAAATTTTCTAGCTATGCCTGCACCTTCCACAGAAATTTCTGCAGTGGGAGACCGAAGGGCTTCAATCTAAAATGTGTGTTTCACAGTCAGTTTTGCCTGGATCTTGCTTCTATCAGTCACAGAGCCCTTGCACACTCCCGGGCACTTGGTGGACGACTCAGATTTTAACTGATTTCTGCAAAGATGCTGTCAAAAGCCTGCCTGAAAAACTACTTTAAAGATGTTTGAAGAAACTCCTAATTATGTTACTCTGGTTTTTTAAAATATTTTACTGTATCAATATTGACAGAAAATTACAAATCTAAATAAACTAACATTCTATAGGAATTCTCCACATTACATTTTATATAAGCCTTCAGTTTTTAATCTGTGATAATAAAAACATCTATATGAAAAGAATTTTGATATATTCTACAAATGGTACCATCCTTCAAGTCAGACATTATTAGTTTTTGTTTGAAACAGAGTCTTATTATGTTTTGGGTTTTTTTTGTTTGTTTTTTGTTTTGGTTTTTTGCCGGTACCGGGAATCAAACTCATGACCTTGCACTGGCCAGGCAGGCGCTGTGCCGCTGAGCTAAATCCCTAGCCCCGAGTCTTGTTATGTGATGCAGGTTGGCCTCAAATTCACAGCAATCCTCCTGCCTCAGCCTCCCAAATGCTGGGATAATAGGTGTGTGCCACCATGCCTAGCTAAGTCAGCTATTACTATTACCTGTATAAATTCCTTTTAGATATCAGCAATAGGAAAGGTTTCTTTTATTAATAAGACAATGAAAAACAGACAACTCATTTCATTGTTTGTCTTAGCTGCTAGAGAGATTAAAAGTAAATGTTACTGAGGTGTGCTTTCTTAAGAAAACACTTACATACCTTATGTAAGCAAGTGTCCACTACCCAATTGCACACATTCTCCAGGTCATCAGATACCTCAAGCCTAGATTTAACAAATTCACAGAGCTCCTCATTGCTCATAACATCCCAGATCCCATCACAAGCCAAGATGATGAATTCATCCTCTTCTGCTCTTAAAATTTCATAAACCTCAGGCTCTGGAGAAACAAGTTGTTCTGTTGGGCCCTTGCCATCCACACACTTGTAATCATAGTCCCCCAGAGCACGAGACACTGCTAATGAACCATTAACACGCTGTATCATTACACTGCCGCCTGCATTCTGGATTCGCTCCTTTTCCCGGGGATTACAAGGTTTGTGATCCTGGGTAGAAAAGCAGACTTGTCCATTCCTATACAGCACAGCCCGTGAATCACCACAGTTGATAAAGTAGATATGCGTAGGTGAAATCATAACTCCTACAGCAGTTGATCCGCTCCTGTCCATCCCATTTCTGAGGTCTGAAAAGTTACGCATATATTCATCAATTTTCAAAAAGCCAGTTCTGATACCATTCTTGACATTTTCCACTGAAGGCTCATGAGCAGATCCTGATTTGCCAGCTGCCCTGAAGTCTTCATTAGTAGTGATGTGTTCCAACAAATGTGTCGAGCAGTAGTTTGCTACTCGGGATCCAGCATGACCATCATAAACTGCAAAAAAGGACCAGTCTTCCAAGCCGTGAGGAATACCGACAACAGCTGTATGTGCATCTTCCATTTCCACTCTCCATCCTTGCATGCTGCTCAGACCATATCGTAAACCATTCCCAGCACCATGAGCATTATGTTTTTCAGTTTTGGGTTTATCCAAAAATGCACCCATGTTTAGTAATGAATCTGAAAGGAAAAAGAATCGTAGGTATTAAATGCTTAGATTCATCTAACATTAAGCAATTCCTATCTCAAGCTTACTTTTCAGTATGACTCTAATTTACTGGGTGCTCCGGCTACCTGCCCCACATGCTTCTTCTACAATAGTGGTTTTTCCACCCTACCATGTTAGAATCAAGAGTCATGGAATCACTATTTCTAAGGGTATCAGATTTCAGTTATTTCCTAAAAGTCACTCTGGTGATTTGAATATGGAGTCAGATTGGGAACCACTGTTCTAGGAGAAAAGAAAAACAAGAAAGTTGGTTAACAATTTTTGAAAAATTTTAACTTACAATTCTATGGTTTAATATATATCTACATAGTACAAGACTAGGCTTTGGAATATACAGACTGATAAGGCATCTTGTTCAACAAACTGAGGTAGAGATACTGCTAATGTTTTAGAAAGACCTCTAAAAGCAGTCTTGAAATCAAGACTTTTCCCCCTAGCAATCCTAAAAATAACTCTAAAATTCTATTAAAACAAAAACATTAACAAATATTTTAAAACATTGAGTTCTGGTTTTTCGTTTTGTTTTGTTTTTTAAGGAGAATGGGTCTCATTATGTTGCCTAGGCTCAAGGGAGCCTCCTGCCTCGGTCTCCAGAGTATCTGGGACTACAGGCGCATGGTGCCCTGCCTGGCCTCACACATTTGGTTTTATCAAGGTTTCACACTGTATACAAAATTGAAAACAATATACTCACAATACTTGGGTTCTGTTAAGAAGAAACACTACTTGGATTTTAGTGCTGAAAGGACATACTTTATATTACTGAGTTTTATAATCCATGAAGTAGCTACCTGGTGTTGGTGGACAAAGATTTAAAATCCTTAGAATTGTAAGGATTACTTCCCCTACCATCCCCACCCAGCTTTCCTATTACTATAGAATAAAATGTTCCCAATTTTGAATGACTTAGACTAGAGCAGTGGTTTTTCAAAACTGAAGGGGATGTAGTATGCTTCCTACACACATTCCTGACCTTATACTCTATAGCTGTGTGACTTTGGGCAAATCTCTTAAGTCACTTTACCTACAGTCACAAGATTACAATGAAGAACTGAGTTAATTGTAAAACGCTTAGAAAGGTACCTCAACCACTGTAACACCATAAAATGATTGTTGTTCTCTGCTCAAAATGCAGATTCCAAAGTCCTACCCCATGCCCAAAGATTGTTTAAAATAGATCTTGAATGGGACCTTCAAAAAACCTTGCTAGCGGCTAACACTTGTTTTAGCATTTTGGTGGCCTCTCACATCCAAGGTGGGCACTCTCTTGAGTTTCACAGCCATTACCCTTTGTAGTGTAGCCATACTTATATGTAGTTTGGTTTTGCATGATTAGCACTTTACAATGATGTAAAGTACAGTGCATGTCACTCTAGCACTTTCTCTTCTTGCTCAGGGTTACACTTCTGAGGTTTCTCTACATTGATAAAAGCTGAAGTTCACTCACTGTACTGTATATTATATGGCTGTACCACAAATGTATTTACCCACCCCACTGTCACATTCGAGTTATTTCCTGTTTTTTCTTCTTACTGTAAACAATGTTGAACAATTTTCTTGCACATATATGAGGTTCCTTATATATTGAAACACACATACTTAAAATATACAAAAATTTGACAGGTGATTTCCCCAACAAACAAAAATCACCAAAAGCTTAAGCCATTTCCAAACATGTATTTCCCAAATGTTCTCTAACACCATTTTCTTTAAAACCATTTTTTTTTTAGCAAGTAACTGTTATCTTTAAGTGTAAAGGTATAGAGAATATATTGTGTTGTCTGTTTTCTGCTATCCAAAAATTTCTGCATAATGCCGAGGAATCAAAAACTCATACTTTAAGTTTCACAACTCTTCAAAAACAAAGAATTTTATTATGAGGCAGTGAGCAAACCTCTGTGTGAGAAAATGTACGTTCTCAGTCACGTTCCATCTTATTTATTAGCACTGCAAATAAATCACTGCCTTTTCTTGTTTTTGTGAAATTAAGCACACTGATGATGTCCTGACAGCCTTTTTATCTTTTTCTTTTTTTTTTCCCCTGAGACAGGCTCTCACTGTGTAGTTCAGGATAGTTTTGAACTCACTATGTGGACCAAGTTGATCTTGAACTCTAGAGATCCTCCTGCCTCAGCCTCCAGAGAGGGCTGGGAGTACAGGCCAGATCCAATTTCTTTGCTGCAATAATTTGTCTAAGAATGATGCAGTGAATGATTTTCACCTAAATGACTATGATTTTTTTCTTTGCTTAAAAGTTTGTTTTTAATTAACAGAATCTCCGGCTCCTGGAAATGTGTATCTGTCTAGCATATCTTTGCTTTGTAGACACACAAAAAAATAGGCTCCTATGGAAGCACAACTTATAATGGCAGCCATTATAAATACCTTTCAAATAATGGCAGCCATTTTATAAATACCTCTCATCAATCTTAAAGAAAATCTTCCAGTCTTATTTACTATGCTTCAAAAGTGCCTTTCAATTTTTTTTATCATACATCCAAGTATTAATCACTCTGACCAATGCAGGAAAACAAATGCTTCTCCAGTAGTACAGCAATCTGTCTCTACTACTCAGTGAAGAGCTGGGTTCACAGTTGCTGGAGAAGAAAAAAGAGCTGTGATAGTGATAGGGCACACCTGAGATCCCAGAATCCCAGCACTTGAAACGCTGAAGCAGGAGGTTCTTAAATCTGACTACAGAGCAAGATCTCATATATACATATATATATATATATATACACACACATAAAAGCTAATAGCTAACTATATAAACCAAACAACAGAAATGAAGTTTTAAAGGATAAAATTTTGCACTGTTTCTAAAAACATTGAATATAGCACCCATGCAGCCGGCCGTGGTGGTGCACACCTGTAATACCAGTACTCTGGAGGCTGAGGCAGAAGGATCACCATAAATTGGAAGCCAGATCCTGTCTCAAAAAGGCAAAAAAACCCAAAACAACAAAAATATATATAGCACACATGCTTGACAATTTATTTTCATGATAAACTCTGACAAAGGTTTAAAAAAATCCAACTTCAGGACTGGCTGATTTGTTCTCATCAAGCACACACATACCTTGGGGTCGCTCTCGGTTTACAATCAACAATGTAATTGTATTTCACATTTATAAACAAGAACAAGACAGCACAGTAGGAAACAACAGGACAAAAAAAACACAATTGAAGGCTGGATGTGATGGCGCACGCCTGTAATCCCAGCACTCAGGGGGCTGAGCCAGCAGGACTGCGCTTCAAGTTTGAGGCCAGCCTGGGCTACAAAGTGAGTTCAAGGCCAGCTTGAACTGCATAGTGAAACCCTGTCTCAAAAAGACAAAAAATAGTAATAATAACAATTTAATGTTTTCAAATAGCAAGTGACTGTAAAAAGTAAAGAAAAAGCATTATTGTACCTAAATGTTTGTAGCAACTGATTCTAATTCTACTATAACTCAAAATGAAGAACAAAGCTATTTTTGTTTACCATCTATTTTTTTTTAAATCATGTCCTCCTTTACTTTCCAGAGTCATATCTTTCCTGAAAAGCCAGATTCAGGTCTTCTAGAAATACTTTCCCCTGCTAAACTTCACTAACACCTTTTTTTTTTACTAACACCTTTTAACCATCAACATTTAGCACTTGCTACTTTGCATAATTAATGGTCCTTCTGTGTATACCTCTTATCTCCCTACGTAGTAATTATCTTTTCTCTCCCTGCCAAAACAAGTTCAAAATGTATGTTAGATGATTTTTAAAAAATCGGTCTGGAAAAAGGTTTAACCGAAACCCCTCTTATCCCCAATAAATGTAACAAATTTGTTATGGACACACTTCTCCCTAGAGCTGGGTAGACTCCCTAAAAGAAATACATGCCTTTACTAAAAAAAGAAAGGCGTCAGGCAAAAACAAACCAACCAACCAGTGCCAGTTCTCTCAGACAAAAACTTCTGCAGGTAGAGCAGCCAGGATCCTAACATGGGTCTACCATATGCAGCCAGTCCCGGAGTCACGTTAGACAGACGAAACTGTGCGTCCCAGAAGAGGCGCTCAGGCCGGACTACACATTTGGGTACTACGCTCACATTTATTTCCCTTTGGAAATCCTCCACCTTTAATAAACATGAAAACTTATCTCAGTTATCATGAGTTAAATCAACCGGAGAAACTCTTATGCCTGTTTTTGATAGGATACTGGAGGTAAAAAATAACCTGCCTCCCTTACTTTCAGCAGGAGGGCAGCAGTAAGAAGGGGTAGGGTCCCCCACCGAGGAGGTAACTCTTGGTTTACATGAGAGAGCAGGGAAAGAAAAATCTCGGCTCCTACCTGTTTGGACCTGGATTTGTTTTTTTTTTTTTTTTTGCTTATCTCATTTTTTTGGAGACAGGGTCTCAGCCAGGTCTGAGTAAACTGGGTAAACTGGCCTTGAACTCATGATCCAACCACCTCAGGATCTGGAGTAGCTTGGATTATAGGGACACACCACCAAGTTCCCACTGCTCCTTTGATCTACAAATTTTTAACCGTTCTGTTCAGCCCTTTCTTGTTTTCTGGTGGTACCAGACATCTAACCCAGAGCCTTGCGGATGCCAAACAAGAGCTACTTGTCTGTTGAGCTAGAACCCCCTGCCCTTTTTATTATTTTTAAAAATTTTGACACAGTCTTAATAAATTGCCAGGGCAGACATGAACTTGTGATCCTCCTGCTTCAGCCTCCCAAGTAGCTGAGATTACAAGACTGTGCCACCATGCCTGGCTGTGGACTTTTTTTTTTTTTAAGCAAGTAATGGTTTATTCACTGAACCCCAAGCCAACAAGTCCCACCAACAGGCAAAGATCTTCTCATCAATGCCTACTTTAAGATAAAGCAGAAAAGACTGGGGACAGAGCTCAGTGGTAGAATACCAAATGCCCTGGGTTTGACTCTAGTGTGCCCATATCCACCCTCCAACACATGTGCACACATGCTCGCGGCACGCACACACACACACACACAGCAGACGGTCAAACACAAAAAAACGGTGATGCATGCCTAGAATCCCAGCACTCGAAAGGCTGATGTAGGGGAATCATCCTGAGTTTGAGGCCAGCCTCGGCTACACAGTGAGTTGAAGGCCAGCCTGGACTACAGAACGAGACCCTGTCTTTAAAAACAAAACCAAAAAAAATTTTTTTGTTAAGGGCTGGGGATATAGCTCAGCAGCACAGCATCTGCCTGGGAAGCGCAAGGTCCTGAGTTCAATTTTTCTTCATTAAGACCCAGGAACCAAACCAAGCAGAAAAGGACATACTGGAAGAGAAAGGGACTACATTAGAAAATGATAATGGAAAAGGAAAGGAAAGCAAGCAAGCAAACTCCTAGATGAAAGATAGAAGTATTTTGAATTCACGAACGTTATGAAAAGGAAAAAAGAACATTCAGAGGAACAAAAGAGCTCCTGTAAAATAAAAATATGATCGGCAAGCCGGGCATGGTGGCACACGCCTGTAATCTCAGCACTTGGGAGGCTGAGGCAAGAACTGCTGTGAGTTCAATGCCAGCCCTGACTACATAGTGAGACCCTGTCTCAAAAAAAATTATATATACAAAGAGAAAGCTGAGAAGATGAAAACTGAAGAAAGCTCCCAGAAATTAGAGCAAAAGAACTGGTAAAATGTAAGATAACCAGTCCAACAGCTTCCAGGACCAAAAACTTGGAGAGAAAAAAAAAAAAACAAAATGAAAAAATAATGTTTTAATAACCTAAGAAATTTTCTAAACTGATAAGCATGAATTTCAATACTGAAAGGGCATGCTCCATTCCAAAAATAATGGATAGAAATAAACACATAAGACACATTATCAAAAATTTTAGAACACTGGAGCTAGGAAGATGAGTCCTTAAGCTTTCCGAGAAGGAGAAAAACATTTCATACAAAATCTCACGAATCACAGTAGCACCTGTCTCAGCAAGTAATAAAATGCAGTCCTCTCATGAAAGCATACAGGAGAAGTCCGGAGAGAGGAAAAGACAAGGGCAAGTGAAGTGGGTTAAATCTCATTTTCCATAATTTCCATTATACAGAACTCCTAGAATGGAAAATTCAAGAGGCAGCAATAGAAGCATGTTATTTAGAGATGTGAAGATAAACTTGGAATCAACTGTCAGGTGTTCCAAATGGTTGCTTCTATGCTGGGCATGGTAGCACACACCTGTAACCCCAGCACTTGGGAGGCTGAGACAGGAGGACTGCTGAGTCTCAGGACAGCCTGGGCTACCTTCTGAGTTCAAGGCCAGCTACTGAGACCCTGTCTCAACAACAGACAGACAACAAAAAAGCCCCAAGTGGTTGCTTCTGAGCAAATCCTCTAGGGATAAGGCAAGAACACCACCAAGACTTGTAGGCTCATTTGGTTCTTTAAATTATGTGAATGTATTTTAATTTTAAAACACTACCAACTTTTTTATTTTTTTGAGACAAGGTCTCACTATGTAGCCCAGGCTAGCTTTGAACACACAGCGATCCTCCTGTCTCAGCCTCTAGTATGTTGGGATTATAGGCATGCCCTAGCATACCTGGCAAACACTACCAACTATGTTCAAAAGGCATAAAGTACAACAGCACACTACATAATTAAGAAATAAGAAACTGCAGTTTACATCCCAAGCTACTTCCTTCAATATAAAAAGATTCTATATATCAATAAGAAAATGATCAACATGACATAAAAATGGACCAGAAAACCTCAGTTTAAAACAAATCTTAAAACTATGCAGAACTTTACGTTTTTGTAAGCAGTGAAAATTCATACTACATTGGTATATCATTTTTTTCATGTACTGTATCAGATAGGGTCCACCAAACTAGAATAGTATCAGTGGAAGGTAATTTAATAAAGTCTATTAAAACTACATTTGCACATATCCTTTAACCAAATTCTACAAATTCATCTACAGATTAATCTCACATGTACAAAATGACTATTATATCTCTTAGCAGAAGTAAAAAAACACATGAAATACCTGTGAGAGAAGTAGTAGAGGGGAGAAGGATGTAAAAAGAATGAAGATGTGTGAAGTGCATGTACTAACCCCCCACAATGAATGTAAACATGTGCTGCAAACATGTACGAATAAAAACTTAAAAAGAAATAATAGTATCATTCATTTGGCAATTTATTATTTAATAAGTGGTCAGTATAAATAATGATAAAATTACTTTACTTTGTAAAATTGATAAAACATATATTTGTGTATACAGATATTTTCATTCTCTGAAAATGTACCCAAACCAGAAATTTTGGAAAAGAAAAATTAGGAAGCTGGGAGACACAATTTTCATTACATACCATTTTGTAACTTTCCTATCTTAACCATGTAAATATAATAAAAATTACTCAACATTTTATACCATTTAATGACTTGTTTCAATTGGGAAAAGTTTTTTTTTAATTAAATCTCTTTTTAGCAATCAGAACCTATAATCTACAAAAAGTCCCAAAAGCACTGTACTATCAATACTTAATTGGTACTTGACGTGAATATATTTTACTTAAAGTTTTAATTGATATTTAAGGTTTTCTCTGTAAACAAATTAAAGAAACAATTACCAAGATTGACAAAGTGAGTGTGCCATTGAGAAGCAACACACACATCCTATTTTTGAAAATGTATCCTCCTTTCCGTGAAGAAGCAAATCCACTGGTGAATTCCGCTATGATAGTACTAAAGAAAAGCATGAGAATTGGGAAACAAGGGCCTTTAAATGTCAGCATCAAACTATCACAGAGTACATAATCAATTCAGGAAGAGATAAATATGTATCATAATAACTAAGGGAAAAAATTGTTTTCTAAAAAGAATTTAGACTCAACATTTAAAGTTAGACTAAATACTTACTGCTGCTATATTGTAAGTTCAAGTATCAAATTCTAACTAATTTAATTGCAATTCTGTGGGTTTAAGTGAGTAAAATTCTTGTAGTAGACATTTTATGATTTTGTAGAAATAGGATTGACAGATACTTCCCTAGACATCAGTATAAATGCTGTATGATGAAGCATGTTCGCAAAAATTCACCATGGCTGATGTCTTACAAGACAGCTCTGTAGTCCAAGACATGGCAGTAAAAGCACTCTCTCAAAGAAACTTGATCCAGCTTCACTATTAGTACAGATTTCAGCTAGCAACAAATAGCCACAGGAAAACACAAAACAGTTTTCCCATATGGCTAACATTATATAGATTCAAAATTACCCTTGAAAACCCCCAAAATAACAAAGGCTAACATTTATATAGTCTCTAATAGAAGCAGGCACTGGAGCCTACATTAACTTCATCTCTGTCAACTCCTTTAATTTTACAACATTCTTACAAGGTAAGTAGTATTGCCTTCGTTTTATAGATCGAGGCACTGAGTCACAGAAAGGCTGAGTAACTCGTTGAAATAGGCAGCAAAACTGTTCTAAACCAGCCATCTGGCTTAGAGTTCACGTTCATAACCACCAAACACACGCTACAGCAAATAGTAAAAGCGTGCCAGCTTTTTTCTCTAGAGACAAATCTGTGTCGTTTGAATACAAAGTTCTGTCACAGCCTCTGTCACACGTATTATTTATTTCATTAGCAATTCCTATCAATTCTACCTTCAAATACAGCCCAAATTAGTTCACTTCTCTCCACTAGAAGCTGTGCCAGCCCAATGGGCCCCCTGAAGCCATCATCATCGGTTACAACAACCGCCTACCTAGCAGTCCTGCTTCCGCTTTGCCTCCCTTCATTCTCCAGAGTGTCCTTCTTCTTGGGGAATTTCATCTCTTTTGACTTCCCACTGAATTTAGAAGAAATCCCAAACTTATTATAGCCCTCTACACTCTGACCTCTGCTTGCTGTCAACTTTACTTCCTCTAACTCTTCCACCATTTCCTGTTTTCTGGCCACACTGGCCTTCCCTCTACACTGGTAAGCCAAGCTTGTCTCTCATTTCTGACTTAGTTTTCTACTGTTTTCTCCTCTACAATCACCCTCATCATTCACCTGTAGAGCCACACGGATGACTCCCTGATATCGAGATCTTAACCCAAATGTCAACTTATCTTCAATCTAAGTATTGTCCTAACACCATCCATCTCATTTTCCTATTTATTTTGCTCAGAATTTAAGGAAAGTGTCTTTCAATAAATTCTTTACTCTTTTTACCTGAATGAGAAAATAAACTTCCATGAAAAGAGGAATTTCATCTGCCTTGTACACTACTGGTATTAGTCATGACACACAGTAGGCACTAATCATGAAACACAACAGGCACTCCATAAAAACTTACAGCATGAATACACGAACAGCAGCGAACTCCAAATGCAGTAGCTGGCTTACTATAAAAAATGTGCACTTTAGAACACTCCCATTTTAGGAGGCTTACTGGAACTAAATAGGATGAACCCAGGTTCTCAACTCAAGCTCATTAAAAATGGAAAACATAAATCCAACAGTGTCAATTAATATTAGTTGGGATACCTTTCATAAACATCCTTCTTTTTTTGAAAAAGTTGGGACTATTTAGAATTAGAAGAGGTACTGATTCCTGACAGATTTGATGGGAAATTCTGAATTCTTGTAAAAGAAAAGGCTTATTCATTTATTACAGAAAGCACATAAGAAATGTCACCCCTTGACATTTTTTAAAAGATTATGTTATTTACTACAGAGGCTGAGGGATGGGATGGGAAAAAGTTCAATACTGACGTACAGTATTGACGTACAGTAGTCCTTTAATCACTCAATAAACAAACAACTTTCAGGCTGCCTCTCCACCCACTCCCGTGTATAACTGAAAAAAGGGGCTGGGGATAGAGCATGTGCTTAGCTTAGGCCCAGCAGGACACCTCTATCCTAGAATAAATCCACTGTTTATGAATACATGAAATACATATATACATGAATACATATAAAGTATCAGTACCAGGGCTGGGGATGTAGCTCAGTGATAAAGCATCTACCTAGTAAGCCTGAGGCCCTGGTTCAATCCCCAGCACTGCAAACAAAAACAAAACAAAAGAAGTATCCTTTCCAAGTTCAAGTTAGAAGAGAATATGGGAAAGAAAAAATTAACAGGAGGGCTCTGTGGAGTAAGACAGAAATTGTGATTCTGCACTAAAAACAATGGATTATTGCTAATAACATTTATTAAAAACTGTAAATGGTACACAAAAGGGAAGAATACTTGTACCTTTATTTAAAAATGCAGGTAGGGGATGTGGCTCAGTGATAGAACTCTTGCCTTGCATGCACAAGGCCTTGGATTCGATACCTAATACCACAAATAAAATAAAAAATAAAAATACAAACTCCGTGCATACAGAAATATAGCGACTACCCAAAATGGCTACTGTGAGATGCTAAGGTGATGGGAATTTACAGACTCAAAAATATCATCTCTAATTGGCAGTATCTCAATAACTGTTGGAGTACAATGACAGATACACAGGGGTTCAATATATACTATTATTTCTACCTTTATTCATGTCTGAAATTTTCCGTAACAAGAACTTGTGCTTTTTTCCAAATCCCTCTATGTTTTACCAAAATTAGGACCACCTCTTCCTGAGTTATCCCTCCTGAATACTTTGGGTCACAAAGAAATGTAAACTGTAGGACATGTAGAGAAAAACTGCCCTGGCAATTTCTTTCCCTCTTTATTCCTTTATAATTACAAATGTCATACAATACGCCCACTTTTACTGGTTTTATGCCCAAAGGGAAGAACCTTAAAATCTCAACAGCATGATGGGGCAGACTGTAGAGGGGTTTGGTCTGAAACCACGCCTCTGCACGGACAACTAGGAGCCTCACTTGACAGGGTTAAATTGTCCTCTTACCTATTATTTCCTTTAATTTTGCGCCAGAGGCTCATTATAATGTGCAATCACAATATGCTTTTATCTTATTCCAGGTGCTAAGGAATAAGCAGATACTTCTACAGCACTTGTTGTTTTTATTTCTTTTTTACAAGGTCTCCTTACATATTATTCCCTGCTGGCCCTGAACTATGTAGGCTAGGCCAGCCTCAAACTTGCCAGAATCTCCTGCCTCAGTCTTCTGAGTGCTGGGATTACAGGTGTGCAGCACCACACCGCTATTGTAGTACTTATTCTATGGTAGGCACTATTGTAAATGCTTCACAAACATTAATTCACTTAAATTCTACCCTTGAAAAAACAAATTATCAAAAAACCAAATCTCAGCACTTGGGAGGCTGCGGCAGGAGGATCACCATGACTTGGAGGCCAGCCTGGGCTACCTAAGTGAGCTCAGGCCAGTCTGTACTATATAGTGAGACTCTCTCAAAAACAAACACACACACACACAAGCATGATCTTAAACCAAAAATCTTTACACAAGTTAGTTATGGTGGCTCATGCCTGTAATCCAAAGTACTCAGGAGGACGAGGCATGGGAATTGCAAATTCAAGATCAGTCTGGGCAACTTAGTAAGACCCTGTCACAAAACGAAATGAAAAGGGCTGGGGGATGTGGTTCAAAGATAGAGCACTTGCCAAGCATGCAAGCAGTCCTCGGTTCAATTCCCAGTACTGTGTATGTAAACAAATCTTTACACAAAGTAAACCAGTAAAACCTCAATAAAGACATTCAGATACTGCACAATTCTCTTTTCTCCAGCTGGCATACTCTCTGGAGAGGTTCACAGAGCTACTGGTGTGCCTTACTTAAGAACTGCACAATCTGTCAGTTCCACCTGCTTCCTAAAAAAGAATGAGGTGGTGTCAGAGATGCCTCAGGGCTCATCCACAAGACTACTGTGTTGTTCTTTTGACTAAGTAAGCAATATAAATTACAATAATGATGCTTTTAAAAAATAAAGTTATATTCAGATATTAATACATATTATATCACTTAATTCTAGTAATAACCTAGTAAGGCTAGCACTTTGACAGTATTATTTTACAAATGAGAAAAATACGATACAAAGGAACTTACTAGAAAACCTGATAATATCCAAAATAAAGTCAGGGCTTTTGTAAAGGAATAGTAAAGATGCTGGTTTTTGAAGTTCTGACAAATGTAGCACAGTAACATGAGAACTTAAATAGCAAACTCTCTATACTATCTTTGCAACTTTTCTACAGATCTAAAATTACTTCAACATTGACCATTTGTTTTGAAGATGAGAAGCAAAAAAAAAAGCCTTAGTTAAGTCATTCCAACCAAAGTGTTGGACAAAACAAGGGTAGTGTGTCTATGGAAAATTGCTCCATCTACAATTGTGCCAATCATGCTAGTGAGGCTGAGAAATGGATCCTAAAAATACCATGATTATATAATAACTGTCAACTGACCCAGTGATTCTATTTCTGAGAAACTGTCACCATTCTTTGGCCTACGGTAGATCAAACACATTTTTTCTTTCAATGGACAACCTGAGAAACAAAAGTAGTACTGACTGCCATCCAACGGAAAGGCAGGCTTCAAAAACATTTGTGGGCCCTCATCTGCATTACTCACCAATCTGGCACCATGTGGCTTCTGGCTCTTCCCCAAAGTCAAAATAACCATGACAGAAAGGTAAACATTTTGAATGCATTCAGACACCAAGGCACCTATGACAGTACAACCAAAGACACTCATGTGATAACTTCCAGAACTGCTTCAGAAAGTGGCAAAAATGATGGGATGAGTATCTGAGGTCAGGGATAGCAGTTACTCCTAGGGAAGAAATGTGATGGAATGGTAGTATTTAGTTCAAGTTGTTAACATTTTCTTCCTTTTGGAGAGAAGTTTGAAGCAAATACCAAAACGTTAGTATCTGTTAAATCTCGGTGGTAGAAACACAGACCCTTAAGGATCAATTTAAATTTTCATGCTGCAACACTACTCAAATAAGCCACATATGCCAATTTAAAAATTCAAGACTCAGTAAAATCTCATTTCAACACAATAATTCTATACCAACTTTTCTCACTATCACCCACTCCTTAATACCTATTTCCTTGACAACATTACAGTAAAACTCAGTAAATCCCTGCCCCCCAAAAGGTACTTGCTCTGTTCAAAGTCACAGTGTGAAAATGCTATGTAAACACATATGTACAACAGAAACTGTTTAGTCAAAATAAATGTCACTTCTGTTTTAACAGATGCTTGGTCTAACACTTACAAGTAAAAAAAAAAAAAAAAAAAATCAACTCATTTACACTTATCTGCTCACTAAATTTTCTGGGAATTCTTTAAAATTACTTTCAAAATAAAAGGGAAAACTTGCAACCTGTACACAAATACCCTACTGAAGCTTAAACTTTAGTGAAATATTTTGTTATGAAAATCATCATTCATATTGTTATCACCCCTCTGATAAAAGGGCTGCTAGTTCAAGATAGATGGAACACAGCCTTTCCTCCCAATAATCCATCAAAATGTTTGTGAAGGAATTTTTTGTTATTTTAAAGAGAAAAAAATAGTAACAAAAATAGTAACAACAACGACCAAAACAAAGATACAGAATTTCAAAACAAGATGATAGGAAATTAAAACAACACTGAGATTCCACCTCACCCCAGAAATGGCTATCATCACGAAATCAACCAGTAGCAACTGCTGGAGGAGCTGTGGGGAAAAAGGAACCCTACTCCACTGCTGGTGCGAGCGTAGACTGGTACAACCACTGTGGAAATCAGTGTGGAGACTGCAAAAAAACTAGGATTACAAGACCCACTTAACCCAGCTATTCCCCTTCTGGGTATTTTTCCAGAAAAAGTGAAGGAATTTTTTTTAAAGTTACAAAACATGAAACAATAAAAAGGAGAAAGAACACAGAGGAACAAAGTATGCCACTAAATGGCAAGAAATACTAAAAATCTGTGGTACTGAAAGTTCAAGGCCAACCTAGGCTACTTAGTGAGTTGAAAATCAGCCTGAACTACAAAGCTACGTATTGAGACCCTGTCTCAATTTAAAAAACAATCCACGGTAGAAAGATGGTACACACATGAGAAGTGGATGAGAGCATGGTGATAAATGACACAGAAAGGAAGAAAGATCAGCAATTCAACAAATTAGAACTGGGCATGCAATCTGAGACAAAATGAGAACCCAGACACAACACGTGCACGGTCACAGCAAATGGAAGCACGCATCAGACAGAAGGGGGCACGACTGACAGCCACAGGAAACCACCAACCTCCATTTCCCCTCACACAAACAAAACACATGTTGTTTTCTCAAGATAGGGAAGATGTTTTATTTATATTTAAGAAAAAGTATAGGCAGCCAAGGGTAATCAGATATGTTTAAGTCTGGGGCTGGGGATTTAGCTCAGCGGCAAAGCGCCTGCCTGGCAAGCGCAAAGTCGTGAGTTCGGTTCCCGGTACCGGAGAAAAAACAAAAAAACAAAAAAACAAAACAAAAACAAAACAGATATGTTTAAGTCTACTGAACAAATAAGTGAAAGCGGTTAACAGGGCTGGAGGGGCAGCTTCGTGGCAGAATGAGTGCTCACCTTGTGTGATCCCTGGGTTCCATCTCCAGTGCCACCAAAAAAAAAAAATAATAATAATAATAATAAGGTGGTAAGTTGCTTCTTTACCACAATTAAAGTATTTTTTAAAAAGGTTTTGGGGATTATTAAGTCATCTACACACACACACACACACACACACACACACAAACCCAACTTGCATGGTGAGACTTCTAGAACATCCACAAAATTAAAGGACAAAATACTCCCCTAAGGTTTCATAGAAGAAAATCACATGATAATGTTTAACTGAAAAATTACTAAATGGCTGTGTAAACAGTTAAAAATAAAGAAGCCAGACGTGGTAGCACACGCTTGCAATCCCCATCACTTGGGAGGCTGAGGCAGGAGGATCATTGAGAGTTCGAGGTCAGCCTAGCCTACACAGTGAATTCAAGGTCAGCCTGAACTACATAATGAAACCCTGCCTCAAAAATAAATAGACAGACAGACAAGACAGACAGACAGAATATTGGGCCAGGGGTACGTAGCTCAGTGGAAGACATATGCTGAGCACACACCAGGCCTTGGGTTCAAGCTCCAGCCCCCTCACCAGTTCTAACGTAATAAAAAATAACTTTCAGAAACAAATTTAAAGGAAGCACACTTCCTGATATCAAATAGTAATTACAGACCTCAAAGTGGCAATATTAACATGCTCTGTTCAAACTAGCCAGAATATTAAAAATTTATAATTCAATACAGAAAGAATATAAAATGTTACTAATTTTATATGACAGCATCTAGCCTTAGATCACTGGCCAAGCACCCTAATTTTTAGATACTTAACTTTGCAGTTCCAACCAGATGACTCTCCTGAGTCAGATCCTCCAGGTTTCCCTGAGTCTGGAAAGTTCTCAGCCAGTATCTCCTAAAATTCTTTATCCCTTCAATCCACCTACTCGCAGTTAAAAGCAAGGACTCTAGTGCCACACTGTCTGAATTTGAATCCTAGAATTGGATATATCATCTATATGCTAAGTGACATTGGTCAAGTTATTCTTTCCAAAGCTTGTTTCTATAAAACAGGAATAATACCTTTAGAGAGCAATTATGAGAATTTAGAAAGTTCAGACATAAATCCATAGGACAGTGTCCCCCCCCTTTTTTTTGTCTTTTTGAGACAGGGTCTCGCTATGCAGTTCAGGCTGGCCGAGCTCACTGTGTAGCCCAGGCTGGTCTCGAACTTGCTACAGTCCTCCTGCCTCAGCCTCCCGAGCGCTGGGATTACAGGCATGCGCCACCACGCCCGGCGCCAATTTTCAAAGTTTAGTTGCGTCTGCATATTCTTCTAAGGTTTCAAATGTTTCTATGACTTAACCAAGTACTCTTCAGTCCCAGCCGACTGCTAAACATAGTACCTAGATTAACTACTTTTATTAAAAAGTTGCCAAAACATTGGCAAGCACAAGGTCCTGAGTTCGATCCCCAATATGAAGAAAAAGTTGCCAAACTAAATGACGTAGTAATAAAATTTATAATCAGCTCAAACTAAATGACGTAGTAGTAAAATTTATAATCAGCTCATGTTTAAAGAGGTGAGAATGTAAACTAGTACAACCACTTTCAAAATTAGTATGGAGATTCTTCAAAAACCTAAAAATAGAAATTCCATTTGACCCAGCTATTCCTCTTCTAGATATCTTCCCAGAAGAGTTAAAGACATCATATTAAGGTGATACACGCGGGGGCTGGGGATTTAGCTCAGCGGCACAGCACCTGCCTGGCAAGCGCAAGGTCATCTGTTCAATTCCCAGTACCGGAAAAAAAACAAAACCAGAAAAAGTGATACACGCATATCCATGTCTGTAGCAGCACAATTCCCAATAGCTAAATCTTGGAAATGGCCTAAATGTCTATCAATAGATGAACAGATAAAGAGTATGTATTTATACACAGTGAAGCACTACCCTAATATTAAAGAAGAATTAACTTGAGTCATTTGTAAGAAAACGGATGCACCTTGAGACCATAATGTTAAGTGAAATAAATGAGACACACCAACTTCAATATTGTACGGTTTCTCTTATATGAGAAACCGACATTACACAGAGCAAAAAACTAAAGATAATAGCAAGTAGGAAGACAGACCTTTCTCAAATGGGAAGGAGATCAGGAGATGAGGGAGGGGAAAGGGAAGAGAAAGGAAGGTGATTAAAAAAATAATAATAAAACTGATGCGTTTTGCACATGTACCAACTCCCCATTGGGAATGTCATCATTATATACTGCAAAAATGTACTAATAAAAAATAAAAATTGGGGGTAAAGTAACATACTATTAACACCAACGCAGGGCTTCAATCCTCATAAATATGTGCATCAAATTCTAAATAACAATTTGAACTGCTTGAATGACAGAAGAAAAAGGAACCCACCCCTGTCAGTAAATACAACATTTGGCTCTCATCCTTTTTTCCAACCCTTAATACTTTCAGAATTAAACCAGAAATTCTCCCTTCTCCAGCACATCTGTGGCATTTGCAGGGTTTTGTTTTTTTTTTTCCTTTTTTTGGTACCAAGAATCAAACTCAGGACCTTGTGCTTGCCAGGCAGGCACTTGTGCTGCTGAGCTATGTCCCTAGCAATTTGCAGGTTTTTGAAATAATAACAGATGAAAGCTCAAAAGAGTTTGACTTAAGTAATTAATATTTTACAGTTTTATTGTAACAGCTAGATAAATAGACACTGACCATACCCACCTCTGGAAGCAAAGACATTCATGGGAAAAGGCCAGAAGTTTTAAGAATCCCTCAAAAGTAAGATTAATGACAAAGTCAACTTAGTAAGTCACAGATTTTGTGAAATTAATTTGTGAGAGACATTGGCTATAACAGTAATTAGACTTTTCCCAACTCAAAAGCTTAACTAGAAATTTTTTTTTTTTTTATTTTTGGTAGTGCTGAGAGATTAGATCTAGAGCTTAGCAAATACTAGGCAAGTGCTCTACCACTGAACTATACCACCAGCCCAGAAATTTCAAATTCAAGGCAGTAATACCACTTTTTAATCCCTTCCCAAGCCTCCTATAAGAAAAAAGGCAGTCATATAACATTGCTGACTGGTATTTTGCTTTCCCTGCAAATTTTATCTGGGAGAAAAAGAAATTCATCATTGTTAGGTAGGTAAGTAAAAAAGGGCTGGGGATATAGCCATGGGTTCAATCCTTAGTACATACATGCATACAACTTTTAAAAGGGCCACGCATGTAGCTTAAGCACGTCCTAAATTCAACCCCCACCACTGCAAACAAAAACTATTTGATTTCAGGACATGTAACTGTAAATGGAATGTGAAAAGAAGTAAAACTAATTATGTGGAGTTAGAAGTTAAGAAAGCATAAAATGGATATAATAATCAATTACTATGAAACCCAGACAAACATCTTTTTCATTAACACCGTAACAGTATCTACTGGCACCTCTAACACAGTACCGTAACTCCAAAGAGATGAGCAGTTCAGCAACCATTATAATGTGACACAGAAATATGCTTTCTAAAGCCAAGTCAAAAAGTATTGCCACACTACTGTGATCTACACCTTCACTGTTACATGAAGAAAATACAAATTTCAGTTAGGGATTAATGAAAATATTAACAGATTAATGAAAATGAAAACATGAGCCAGGCATGGTGGCCCACACCTGTAATCCCAACACTTGGAAGGCTGAGGCAGGAGGATTGCCATGAGTTTGAGGCCAGCCTGGGCTACATAAGGAAGATGAAGGCCAGCTTGCATTACAAAGTGAGGCCCTGTCAGAAGGAAGGAAGGAAGAAAGGGAGGGAGGGAGGGAGGGAAAAAGGAAGGAGGGGGAGGGGGGAGAGAAGAAGGAAGGGGAAGGGAGGGGAGGAAGGGAAACAGAGAAAGGAAAGAAGGAAGCAAAGAAAGAAGGAAAACATGACGACCCTTTTTCTATAGACCTTGAGGATTAACAGACCCCAGCTTAAAAAGCCCTGAATTAGGAAAACAGCAGCATCTAGTAAAACACAAAGATGTGTTTTATCACATCCTGTGGTCAGTTGTGTACCCGTGCTCAGTTAGAGATACCTATTACCCACTCAAGTGGAGATACTGTAGGCAGCTGGATACAGAAACATAAGTCCAGAGCGGGACCGGGGCTAAGGATATAAATTTGGGAGTCTTTAGATAATAATTAAATATCAAAAAGAAAGAGTGTAATCCAAATAGAGAAGAAAAATTAATTCTAGAGCACTCTAACATTTAAAACCTAAAGGTCAGAAGATGAAAACAATGAGTAAAGATTTCTAAGAATGAGCAATCAAAGTTGTGGCAGGAAAAGCAAGAGAGTAGCTAGCACCCCTGAAGGCAAAAGAAAAACATTTACAGAAGAGCAAGTGACCCACTATGTCAAATGCTAATAGGTCTGATGAGTCCTATTAGATAGAACAACCAAGGTTAACTTAGAGCAGTTGACAGTTATTATATTTTTACCACACGCTAGCAAATGTTCTAATACATTTACAAGCATCAAGTCATTGAATCCTCACAATGACCCTATAAAGGAAGGTACTGCTATATTCAGATTACAAATAAGGAAACATATACAGAGAGATTAAGTGGCTTTCTAAAATGTAAAGGGGGAGGTGTACATAGCTCAGGGGCACAAGCGCCTGCCTGGCAAGTGCAAGGTCCTGAGTTCGATTCCTGGTACTAAAAAAAGTTTCCTCTTTCTAAAATGTATAGTGTTGAAACTAAGACACTAACTCAGGCAGCCTAAGTCCAAAGCCAGATCTGTTAATCACTATCTGACTCCCATAACTTGTTCAAAAAGCTCTCTGAATAGTAACTTCCCTTTCTTCTGGGGTTGAAAGGTATCCCCTTCAGTGTATTTAAGTGATGAAGTGTTAGTTCTGGGGGCTTTACTAGATGCTGCTGTTTTAGTTCTAGGTCATTCAGGCCCACCATTATTACTTACTACTCTGTGAAGCCAAATCTCCAACCAGTATTGCTTACTACTTTGTCTCATTAGCTTCCAAAACCTCACAGGAAGAATATCCAAGAGAAGAATGTGGAAATTATTCAAAGAAATGGTAGGATTTCATTATACTACCGAGCAGGAAATAACAGAAGAGTAATTAAGAACACCTACACAGAAAATATTCTAAACTGATAGTGATAACAGTATTATAGTTTTTGATATCCTCCCCCAAAGACTATGAACAATATTTACCACATCTAAGTGACAAAACCACTACCTTCCGTGAAGACCTGAGTGGTACAAGTATTTATGCAACAGGAAACAGAAGGAAATCAAACAAACTTCCAAAGACCCCACGGTGAAAGAAAACCCAACATCACCCTCCCTGGACAGTCAGATGGAACAATCTAGTAACAGCCAAACTGAGAGAGGATTCTGCAAGATCCAGTTGGTTAAGTAGTGCAGGGGAGCACAACACAGTAAGCGCTCATGGTACTGACTGAAGCAACATGGGACTTACAAACTCTGAAAACAAAAAGGAAAAAGCCCGCTTGCAAGACAAAGCCTCAAATCAAACAGAAACTGCTAAGGGAAAAAACCCAACTTATACAATACATCATCCACCTTATCCTCCTAAAAGTTCAGGAAAACTAATTTTCCATAAAAATGAGCAAAAAAATTTATACTCTAATTTTATACAAAGTAACTATAAGAAAAAAGGGGGATTCTGGGAGTATAGCTAGAGCACTTGTCTAGCACTCACAAAGCCCTGGGGTTCAATTCCCAGTAAGGCACGCATGGGCACACACTCTCTCTCTCTCTCTCTCTCTCACTCACACACGTTAAAACACATTAAAAGAAATGAACAAAAAAATAAAGTTACAAAAGAATATCAAACCACAATTAGAAAATTACAAACTCAGTTATAGAGAAAAAATTTGCAACAGTGAAAAATCAAAAAAGTAAAAATTTAAAAATTATTACAAAAAGACAAAACAACAGTACAAAAGAAACAAACACAACTGGTAACGTTTAATGAGAAAGACAGAAAGCAGATTTTTAAAATAAAAAAGAATTTAAAGGAGAAGGCGCTAGAGGTGTAGCTCAATGGTACAGCACTTGCCTAGCATATGCAAGGCCCGGGGTTCAATCCCTGTACCAAAGCAAAACACAGACAGACAAAAGAGAGTTAACAGAAATTCACTAAAAAAGTATGCCAAAACATGGCAGGCCAAATGCTAAAAATTTTAACTTAAGGAAATTCCTGAAATCAAACCACCTGTAACTACACATCATAGGAAAAACTCATCCAGAAAGAATAACACCAAGTCATGTTCTACTATTAGACTTTGAAAAGTGAAAGACAAGGGCTGAGAACGTAGCTCAGTGGTACACCATTCGACTACCATGCTAGAGCTCTTGGGTCCAATTCCCAGCACTGCAAAAATAAACAAATAAAAAGAAAAAATCCTTTCCTCATTTACACAGAAAGACCAAGTCACATATATGGGGAAAGAAGTCAAACTAAACTTGACACCTATCAGGGGTCTATGCCAGAAGCAGAAAACCAAGATAAATAATTTAAGATTTGCAATGAATGAAAGAAAATACTTGTCACACACTTTACATCCAGCAAAACTGGTTTTCAAGTGTAAAAAGGCATAAACAACTAGGATGAATATGCAAAACTCAGGGAATACTGTTCCCATGAGGCCTCTAAGAGGAACCTGACTTGAGACAGTGACATGAGGACAGAGGTAACAATGGGTCTACAGAGGGCAGAGCCAGCCTGCGGCAAGAACGGCCCTGGGAGCAGCACAGACCTTATCTCCAACGGCCAACGGCGCCTTTAGTTGAAAACCTGTGCCCACCGCTCCTGGCTGTCACGGTAGAAATCCCAGATTCTTTGGCATCCAAAGATCCATTTACTGTGAGTCACAGAATTTGCAAAATCACATTATGCCCTTCTCTTTTAAATTACCACCTTTTCTCTCCTAATACCTCTCCTCTTACACTGTCTTTTAAGTGTGAGCTTTAGCACAAAATAGAGTTGAATCCAAAAGCCAGCTCTATTATTTAATTGGCCTAATTACTTCACTGCTCAAACCCTTGATGCTGCATCTTAAACACAAGGACAAAAAAGTACCTTCCTCACAAAGCCGGTACAGTAGCTGAAACAGATGATGCAGGTTAAATGCTTAAATCAGTGCCCAGCATGAAATGCTTTAAAAATGGTAGCTACCACCGTTACCATTATGATCCATTAGTCACACCTGATTCTGTCATAACCAGCCAAACACATAAGAGCAGACGCTTTCAAACAGAAATTTCATGTTCCAGATCAACCAAGCACATACAAATTGACAGATGAGAAAATACCTGATGTTTATAATGATTTCATTTCTGAAATCCTTTTGCCATCTGAAACAGCAAATCAGAAAATTGAACTAGAATTTATCATAAAATTTTAATTGGAATCTACTTAAAGTTCATTAAAATCAGTTCATTTGTCTGAGTTACCTTCTCTTAACTCCCTGTCAAGAGATTAGAGAAGTTATCATTAACACTATCAAAAAGTTACTCCACTACAAAAACCTTAGACTATTAGATGTGACCCACTCCATAAAGTTCCACTCTGCTGTGCAACTTGTCCCTATTGCTGAAGATGCCTTGGGGTTTGGTTTTGACTCCTAACATATAATTAATTACACTCACTTTTACATATTAGGTTTGATGAGTTCTTACAATTGTATACCTTGTGTAACTACCACCACATAAAGATATGGAAACACAGTATCTCCATCACTCCAAAAAAAATCCTCATATCCCTTTAAAGTCAACTCCCCCATACTCCCCAGATTTAGAGTAATCACTGATCTGTAGTCAACAGCTTTGCCTTTTCTAAAATTTCACATAGATGAAATCACACATTATAGACACTCCTCGGTGCCTGTGTTTTTCATTTAACATAACCACGAGATTCACGCCTGTTATATTTACTATTAGCTTATTTTCCTTTCTAATTGTTTTTTATGACTTAAAATTTTAAGTTCTAATAGACTTGAACAAAGACTAGGGCAAAGCCCCAAGAAAGCAGTTTAGGTCTACAAGAATATACCCACTATCTACACACGTCCATTTAAAGCTTAATATCAGAAGGTGAAGTAATTCTACCCCGAACACTAAATTTTTCAACTAAAACTGCTGAAACCACACAGAGTTCATGTTCCTGTTTCTATCTACTTGAATAAAAAAAAAAAAAGGTTAAAGCTACCTTGGATTTTACCATATGTTAAGCTTAGTTTTTTTCCTAAAAAACTGATTTCAAACATAATGACAAGGGATCACCTTTTTTTGGTACCAAAAATTGAACTCAGGACCTTGCGCTTGCCAGGCAAGCACTGTGCCACTGAGCTATATCCCCAGCCCAGGATCACCTTTTCAACTTCAGCAAAGAAGCCCAGGAATAAGTAACTGCACTTCTTATTCTCAACAGTTTTTCATTAGGAACGAGAATGGGATAAATTTGGGGCTACATGGTTTAACTGTTAGCTGCTTTTTGTCCTCTCTCCCTCACAGATAAACAGACCCAGATTACAGAAAAGCAAATTAGGGAAGAAAAAATAAAAGACAGCCAAGGTTTCATGAGACTTTTAAAGGAAATTATAATCATGGGTTTGACAGCCATTTAGGGCTGTGCTCACGAGAAGTTATGAAGTGGGACAGGACACGATTCTAACATACGTTAATCCTAATACCCACAAGAGAATTTATTTTACCAGAGAATATGGTTGTAGAACATCCACCATGTCTAGAATATTTCATGTAGGCTGTCTCTCATAATGCATAGTCAGCTCAGTCCTCAAACGACCAGTATTGCTTGGACAACCACTCAAGGCTACTTGGCAGAATTAGACCACACATCAGTATGATCCAAATAAGGCTCTTCACAGCATTTCATTTTATTGATGACTCTTCCCTTCCGGAAACCATTTACACTTACAGTAACTTTCAAAATACTCAAAATCATTTACTTTTATTCTTTTTCCTTCAGCCTCTGGACTCCTGATATGGTAATCTTCAACCAAAAACACTGCCTTCTATCATCTCACTGCTCCAGTTAACACTTCTACACTGACCTCTTGGATATATTTGAGTCTACATTTTAACCATTAAGCTTGGAAATACTACACTTCTTCAAGCGCAACCTAACTAAAAACTTCACCTTTGTACCCAAAACACCCCCATATCCCAATCTACATATCTGTATTAATAATGGCATTCTTCTTTGTAATCTGGAGCATAAGCCATAATTATTCTGATATAAATCAAACTACTACTCATTAAGTTTCTATGCTCCATCAGTCCCATCTAAGTGTCTCTCACCGTCCCATCCTTATCTCGAGCATCACTACCTATTCTACCTGCCTCCTTGTTGGCCTGTAACTTTGTCTCGTCCATCTAATTCACCCTACATATTACCAAGAGCTTAACAAACCCTAGCTGTCCAGAAGAGCTGTAATGGGTTCCCATTCCTCAAAAGACATTAAATACAAAAACCCACCCTGAATTTACCTATCAGAAATCTTCTCTAACCTGCCACACATACAAGCCATGCTCGTTCCCACCACACAGTCCATTTGCTTTACTGAATTTTTTACTTAGGTAGCAAATCCCTCCAGCTGTCTATGAAATAATACTTTCTCCTTGATAGCACCCCCAGTCCTTCATCCCATCCTTTCACCACTATTACACAATCATTCATATTCTTTTTAACATTTTTGCCTTCCTACCCTGACTTGTGAACTTGGTACCTGGCAGGTGCTGAATAAAATACAGGGTAATTTAAAGGATATTTCCAGAAATAAATAATAAGCAGAGACCTAAAAATCTATTAGAACACTGACTAACCTCTACCATCTACTGTGACATTTACTAAATACAGGCAGTCCTTGATTCCGAGCAGTTTTTTGCTTGTTTGTTTGTTTTTTGTTTTTTTCCGGTACCAGGAATCGAACTCATGACCTCACGCATGCCAGGCAGGCGCTGTGCTGCTGAGCTAAATCCCCAGCCCCTATTCCCAGCAGTTTTAACTTCTGGTGATTCACATTTAAAACATCCAGCCAATTATACCAACTTACTGCAGACAGAGGATACACTAATGAATTTATATCGCTTGCTTTTTTTCCTGATAAACAGCTCCTATTTCCCATTAGTCTAGCCATATAACCCTTTTTGAGAACATCTGTCTCTAGACTAGAATCATTCAGCCTAGCTCTTTCTATAGGTCCTTAGTGTTGGGGCTGACAAAAGACCAGCAAGATTAAGCAGAACAAATTTTTCAAAGGACTGTGTAAGTATAATACAGCCACCCCCACCTCCCACACACAGTCATGACCATTCACATACTATCCCTATCCTGCCAAGCATTTGCGTCAATCTAAATGTTTCTGGGATTCTTTTAGAGCTCTGTAAGTTAAAAATTTTAGCAGCCTGTGTATCTTTAAATATACAATCTAACCCCTAAACATTCACAAACACAGTTTAAGGCCAGTCTGGGCTGCACAGTGAGTTCAAGGCCAGCCTAGCAAGACCCTGTCTCAAAAGCAAAAAAAGAGAAATAGGAAGATATTCTACATATGATAATGTGTAGCTTCTTAATCACGTAACAGTTTATCTCAAGTATCACTCAGGCAGCTTGTTTGTTTACATACTGACTATCCCGAGCATTGTTCAGGCACATGTCATTTCAAGAGTCAGTTCTTGTTTGCACGAGACACTCTCTTATGTCTGGGGGAGGGGTGCGGTACCGGAACTCAAACTCAGGACCTCACACTTACCAGGCAGTTGCCATGCCACCGGCCCTGCTTATTTGCTTTATATCAACTCTTTCTTGCATACTTTTTTATTTAGAATGTTGTATTTGCCCTTGATGGGTTTTTTTTGGGAAATCTAATAAGGTCTGGATTTTTTTTTACTAATTCATGTTTATTTAATTTGTGACCATCTACAATTCTGTGCTACAATCTATAAAAACTCTTATCATAAGTATATTAGATATAATTTTTATACTTCTCCAGAACTCAGTGATATTTTTACAATACAAAACAGACACATTTGGGACAGAGACTGAACAGAAAGTGACAAAAGATCAGAAAAAAAAAAAAAAAAACCTGAAGAAGAAATGTTAGCATATCAGAGAGGAAAAGTCTGTGTGATGAAATGGAAAGACAAAAAAAGGTGGGCAGGGGATATAGCTCAGTAGCTCAGTGGCATAAGCACCTACCTGGCAAGCGCAAGGTCCTGAGTTTGATTCCTGGTACCAAAAAAAAGACAGAAAAAGTTGTGTCCACCTGTGCACTGTGACTTTCCTATTAGGATATTTGCATTTTCCTATTATTGATGAGGGCCGGTGAACACTCTTACATGATTGTTGACCATTTCAATTTCTCCTTTTATTTGCCAGTATCATTTGCTGTAGTTTCTATTTGCCTGATTTTTGTTTAAATGACTAAATCTTACAGGCATAAATATGAAATTTCTTTGCCTAGAATGGAGGTATTCTTTTTCTTAAATGTGAAACTAAAAAAAAAATTCCAATAGTGGTCAAAGTTTAAAATAATTTTAGGGTGTCGTTCAAAGAGTTGACCCACATCTAACAAGCTATCCTGTAATCAAAAAGTGAGGAAGAAACATTATAAAATACTTATGCACCTTCTGGACCAAACAATATGGAACCTGTTTGACTCACTCAAAACAAGGGGGTTCAAAAAGTTGTTTACAATTTAAATTAGGTCTCACAGACCAAATAATTGAAAAATACGGGACAGCAAAACACCAACCAGGACGTCCCTCATCAAGGTCTTCACCGTTTAGTGGGTTGACATTTTACTGCAATTACACCACCCACAGAAAAAAGGAAAGGTCAACACCACAGTGTAAAGTGTGCTGTTCAAAGAAAGAACAACAATGCAAAAAGAATTCAGAAAGAGACTAGCTACTACTACCAGATTGTAATATTGTGTTGTGTATTGAATTTTTAAAATTATACTACACATAAAAAAAAACTGAATACATTTGTTGATGAGATTGTTTTTACATTTCTTGTTATATTATAAAAATTAATGAAAAAATACGCAATTTTTAGTCATCCTATATTTAAATAATTGAATGGGGTAAATGGTTAAAACACTAGTATACAATACCTACAGACAGATCTCTGTGTGACTAAATTTGGTGATGGGTACTTTGGTGTTCAGGTATTATTTGTGTGAGTGTGGGATCAAAACCATGACTTTCCACCTGTTAAGCACGCACTCCACCACTAAGCGACAGCAGAACTTTTTATAACACCCTGTCTGAAATAGTTGTTTTTAATGTGATTTTATAGATTATACATAACACTAGCTGTATACACTTTATGGGAGAACATAGCTAGGCAATTAACTGCATAATCTTACCCATCTTAAAAGCATTTATTGTTGGGCATAGTACCAGCACTCGGGAGGCTGAGGCAGGAAGATTGCCATGAGTTCGAGGCCAGCATGGGCTACAAAGTGAGTTCAAGGCCAGCCTGAACTGAACAGTGAGACCCTGTCTCAAAAAGACAAAAAAGAAAAAAAGCAGTTAGTGCCAAATGGCTAGGAATGTAACTCAATGGCAGAGAGCTTGCCTAACATGAGCAAGGTCTGGGACTTAATTCCTAGCACTAGGAGCCCTGATGAATAGACTTAATTATAAAAAGGACCCCAAGAAGCTCTTTAGCTGCTTTAGCTGCTTCTGCCATGTGAGGATATGACCAGAAAATGGCCATCTACAAAACAGGAAGAGGTCTTCATCAGACACCAGATCTGCCAGCACCTTGACCTAGAACTTTCTGGACTAAATCGTGTAAAATAAATTTCTGTTTATAAGACACCCTGTCTATACGGTATTACAGCAGCTCAAACAGACTAAAACAGACACAATTACAAAATACAGCTAAATGTAGGTGTTTGTTACATAGGTACTATATCCAGTGTACTATTAAAATATTCTATAAATTAATTTTTTTCATAATAAAAAGGCAGAAAGAATGCTGTATGATGTGACTTTTAGTTTACTAATTTTTATTCATCACACCCTGAAATATTAAAGTAGTCCTAACTTGTCCCTAAAATTCTCAAGGTTCTATATAAAAATCTCCCCCAAAGAAATTTTCCTAAAGTTCTTGACTGAGTTTTTCCTTTTTAAACATCTAATTTCTCCAAGTGACAATAATCTGGGCATACTGGCCCCTCCCCTGTAATCCCAGCACCTGGAGGCTGAAGCAGGAAGACTTAACAATTCCAGGCCAGCATGAGCTACACAGCAAGACCCACCCTCAAGTAACCAAATAATAAAAAAGAGCAACAAGGCACAACCTCTGAGATTACAGCCTCTGATTAATTAATACTGTTCTCTAGCTTGTATTCATTTTAGTCTTAATGCACCTACAACTCCTTGGTAGCTTTTTTACTTTTTTACCTTATGTGATTATTCACATCCTTGTTTTGATCCCTCCTTCCCCAGCTGGCAGTCTCAAAATAATTCTGTTTCACAAAGTGCCAGTTCTGATAGAAAATATTCACTGAATAAATAAAAGTGAACAGCAAGATACCTTTAAAAGCATTAAATCCTCAAGGAGGAATGTAAACCTCTTCCTACCTCTTCCTAAAAGATTCTACTTCTATGGAAAACTTTAATTAGCAAATATTAGAGCTGAGATATAGCTCAGTTGCACAGCACCTGCCTGGCAAGCACAAGGTCCTGAGTTTGATTCCTAGTACCAAAAAAAAAAAAAAAAAAAAAAGAATTAGCAAATATTTATAGAATACAATACTGATACATGTATAAATTAGCATATAAAACTAACACAGTGATTTCTCTTATGTGGCTTATAGTTTGGTAGAAAGTGACAATCTTATTATGCTTTCAACTTAGACATTTCTCCCGGAGCTCAGCCATCAGGTCCTTATTCATACAAGCGAGTGATGTTGTGAACAGACTCGTTGCTCCCATCTCCCAAACTACTTGGAATGTGAATCGTACAACTGGTTTACCAGTTTGCAATTGCTGTTACATTTGCTAATAGAGCACAAGCTGACCAGCAGAAACTGTACACAGGAACAAAGCAGAAATTCCAAATGAAATGCTACAATTTCAAAACCAAGAATGCATAGTACAATCTTTGGATTTCAGAAAGATATAGTGCTGGCCTCATAAATGGCAAAGAAAAGCAAACTGGTACTGCTGATGTCAACACTGCACCATGATGGAAATACTGATAGAGAAACCTCAACAAAACGGGAGCCTGAGATGGAAACTTTCAACAACAAAATTGAATGTGGAGTAGATGCTGTTGAGTTATGCAGCAACTACGGTGTCACTTGTAACACAAAGCATTGGCCAATGGTTGTGTTTTACTCGATCCTAAACGTGTGGCATAAATACTTTGATAATTTACAAAGAAAACAAGTGCAAAATATCACAGAGAAATTTTCTTAGAGGATTGGGACTGGAGCTCGTTAGACACCATCTACAGCAGAGGAGAAACAAAATGTTTCTACCAGGAACTACACAAAAAAATTGTGGAGCACACTGGTGAGCTGACAGGTGAGCAGGCAGGCGCAGCATCACAAAGACCTACTACAGCAGCAGGAAAACAAAAAAGATGTAAACTGTGCCCTACAAAAAGTACAGGAAAACAAAACATACGTGCTATCAACATAAGCAACACTTGTGTATGGAATGTGCAGCTGTATGTATGGAGTCTGCATTGGGTGATGAAGTCTGTATTGGGTGTGACAGTTGAAAGCTTATTTCTGTGGTAAACTTTTGTGTTTACACAGTAGTAGCATAGATTTTTATTTCTCATGTCACCTTTCACGTTTTATAAGTACACAGCTGATATGAAATGATGTCTATTCTAAACAAGCAATATATATTAAGAATTTAATAATTAATTTTATTTATATTTTATGCTCCTGTTACCTATACAATATAATAAAAACCTCCTGACAAAATACCAGGACCACAGAGATGTCAAGTATGTCCTACAAAATGGCCCAGAAAGCAAAAGGCATGTGCTGTCAGTGTAAGCGATGTGGGTGTGTGGAACGCGCTGTTGTCATGTGTGAAGACTGCTTTAGGTGTGATAACTCAAGTAAAGATATTTTTGGAGAGTGGTATTGACATTTTCATTGTAACTCATATAGGAATTTATTTCCAATGTTCTTTTTTAGACTTTGTACACCAAAACCAGTCCATCAAAATGTTGATCTTTTATAAACACTCAATAAATATTAAAAACTCAAAAACAAAATGAGAATCTTAGAACAGAACTCTTCATTTTACATCCAGAACCTCAAGATATAACATAGGCTAATCCTTTGCTTTAACGGTCAAGGTTACTAAATCTTACCATAAAAACTCAGAAGTCACAGAATTATTCTGCTCTCCAATTTAAGAACTGTACTCTTTTAAACTTACTAAGTATCGTTTTGTAGGAAGAATACTGATAGTAGAAACAGCGACAGAAAACACTCAATAAAGGTTAGCAATTGTAATGTACCAGGCTCTATGATAGCAACTTCATGTAGATTATCTTATCCCAACCATTTTATGCAATATACTACTACCATGCTCACTTTACAAACCAGAAAAGTGAGGATTAGAAACACTGAGTAACTTGTTTTAAATCACCCATTTATGAGTGGTGCAGTGGGAATTCAAATCCAAGTGTCAACTTTAGTCAGTGGTCCTAATCAACATCCTCCTTCTGGAGCTTTTTCCAGAAATATAATTTACTCCAAGTACAAAGCCTTCTTATACTTAATATAAATTTATGAGTAGACATAAGTAAACAATGCTAAGCAGCTACTGTATTACTTGAAAGCACAAAGTAACAACAATTAAGAAATATGTATCTATAGCTGTTGAGAAGATGCCAACCCTTCAAAACATCTTTCAAGTCTATTCCTGAAGCCAGATGTGCTGGTACACGCCTGTAACCCCAGCACTCAGGAGGGTGAGGCAGGAGTATCGCCATGAGTTCAAGGCCAGCACTGGCTACACAGTGAGTCCAAGGCCAACCTAAATGGCACAGCAAGAACACCACCCCCACAAAAAAGTACACTCCTGAAACTACTGCCGTCTAGCATCTCCCAAAGCTTTTTTAACTACACTATTTGACAACATATTCAATACCCCATTTATTTTCACCTACTGGATTATTTTCAGTCATCTTAAAAATGCAGCATTAATGTGATACCAGCTAGCTCTATATAACTGACTATTCATCTCTATTTCTTTATATTCAAAACATGCCTTATACTTGACTCCATAATTTAGCCATATAGTATAAATCTGAACAAAGACACAAAGACCCAGCTACACAAATTCCCACTGATCACTAAATCTGAAAAGGTAGATGTTTTAGGTAAGATACTATTTTAATATAGCCAATCACTGCAAAAACAATTCAAGATGTAAAGAAAGAACAGTAATGGAAACATTAATCATTACTAATCCTTGAAACTGTACTACCCTTAGGAGCTGGAGGTACTTTATGAAACAAAAGGCAGGGGATATAACTGAGAACTATTATATATTAAGCTAAAAAGTTATTTCACTTTTACATTTTTATTCAAAACATTCTAGAACAGTTGAAAAGAAACTCAGTTTCCTTAAGTTTAGAATCACCAATCACTAAATCTTTAATAAAATTTTAACTTATATTAACCAAATCAACTATAAGAGGCCTGGGGTATAGCTTGGTGCTACAGCACTTGCTTAGCATGCTTAAGGCACTGGGTTCAAATCCCCAGCACCCCTGCAAAAGTGAAACTACTGATCTGATGATCTATCTGAGTGTAACAAATGAGGTCTCTTGGGTCAGGAGTGGTACTAATGTTTCATTTTTATACTTAAAAACACCGAATTTGACACAATTGGCTTTGTTTTAAAGTAAAAATGGAATCTGATTCACTCTAGCAATTAAAATCATATTAAACTGACTCACAAATAGAAGCAAAAGATCATTAAAAATTAAAATAAAGTCAAAAGATCAAAGATTTCTCAGGCTTGGAAGGGAGGGAAAGGGGATGAAAAACGAATGAAGATATGTACCAACTCTACATAAGGAATGTAAATATTAAGTACTGCAAACATGTATTAATAAGAAATTTTTAAGAGGATATGATTTTTCCTCCCTCTAAAAAAAGATTTTTCAGGCTTAGGTGTGCAACAATTGTGTAAACAGAAGAAACACCTTTACCAAACTGCAGAAACTAAGCACTTCCTTCACATTTAAGTGCAATGGAGCAACCTCCCCCAGAAACTTACAGCGCAGGAAAAACAAAGACACAACTTTGATGATACACCACAACTCTGGAATCAAGGGAGGTCATGGAAAGTATACAGACAATTTGAGAAGAACTAAAACAAACCGCCTCTATCCACCACCTTTTAGCAGAATTGGCAAATAATCACAGAAAATAAAGCAGCAGAATTGGCAAATAACCAGAGAACAAAAGCAGGAGTCACAAGTAGTACCAGTATCACGACACACTGCTGATCAGCCATTAATGTCTCAGCTGTGTTCAAGTAAGAAGAGAAAAGATCTTTTTCAAACACAAATGACAACATACATCTTACAATTTATTTTTGTCAGGCAGGGGACTTAACACAGGGTCTTACCCCACCTCAAGATGATACTTAAACCAGACTTAAAAGTCCTGATCACTGGCCTCCCATTACCCCACCTTAGCTCCCACAGCCCTTTTCAGGAACTCAAAGTCCATCTAACTAAGACTGGACAGTAAACAGAAAAACCTGAAGACTCCAGGCCTCCCTCACATCTGCATAAAGCGAGGATTCATGTTTCTCTTTGGGTCCCATTCTAACATGAAATCAATATTCTTCCTTGTAGGTACAACACTATTTCCCCTTTCTTCCTAACATATTCAAGTTTTTATCCAATTACAGAAACTCTTCTTGCTTTCCTTTCCCTAATACATGCTCAGGAGGCATGATGGTGTGAGCCTCTAATCCCAGCTACTTGAAAGGTTGAGACAGGATGATCATTTGAGCCCAGGAGTTTGAGGCCAGCCTGGGCAACACAGTGAGACAACAAACAAAACAAAAACTAGTAAAACGTAAATTACGGCTTTAAAGTATAGAAGAAAATACATATAACCCAAATGTTCCACTCAGTTTTTTTAAGCCAGCCACCAAGGGAGCACAGCTGTAATGTAAACTAAGAAAGAACTATAAGAATTGAGCCAGGAGCCAGGCATGGTGGCACACGCCTGTAATCCCAGCACTTGGGAGGCTGAGGCAGGAGGATTGTTGTGAGTTCAAGATTAGCCTGAGCTACAAAATGAGCTCAAGGCCAGCCTGAACTGTATAGCGAGACCCTGCCTCAAAAAGACAAAAAAAAATTTTAAAAAAGAATTGGGCCGGGAATATAGCTCAGAGGCATAAGTGCCTGCCTGGCAAGCGCAAGGTCCTGAGTTCGATTCCCAGTACCAAAACAAAAACAAACAAACAAAAAAAAAGAAATGTAAGGGCAGGTATTGTGTCTGTTTTGTTCAGACTCTAGCTTGAAATTAGGCCTTGCATATAGAAGGCACACAATGAAAGCAAGAGTGATGAGGGACTGTATGTGGCACACCTGTAATCCCACTTGCTTGGGAAGCTAAAGCAAGAAAATCAGAGTTTGAGGCCAGCCAGGGCCTCAGTACTGTGCCTTTTGAGACACAGTAAGATGGTGTCTCAAAAAAAAAGGCAGGAAAATGAGGAGCTACAGCTTAAAATTTAACATTGTTTTTTGCTTCTCAAAAGAGTAAATAAAAGTAACAGCAAGCCTCCCAAATCTAAACCTGATCTCCTATACAGTCTATCATCAGAAGTTGCTTTGAGTTAAATTAAGAACATCTAGTAACTATCCCTTTTCAATGTGGAGTGCTCTTAATATCCACATCATGAAAACAAAATGCAATCAGATTTAAGAACCAGTGATATTACCTCCAAGCTTAAAAGTGCTCTGAAATCCGTCAGACCCTTAAACCATCTACATATCCTTTGCTGAACCTGCTTCTTCTCAGATATGTACCACCTACCAAATATAACTTAAATTTTTCAATATTAAAAATGTGATCGTACCTGAGAACCTAACCATATTTTAATAGTTTTCTATAAAAGAAAAGGTTTTCCCTATTTCTATGATACAATTTTTCTTTTTGTCTTTTTGAGACAGGGTCTCACTATGCAGTTCAGGCTGGCCTTGAGCTCACTTTGCAGCCCAGGCTGGCCTCGAACTCACAATGATCCTCCTGCCTCAGCCGCCCAAGTGCTAGGATGGGTGTGCGCCACCACACCCAGCACAATTGTTTTTTTTTGGAGACAGAGTCTTACTGTATAGTTCAAACTGGCCTTGAACTCACCGCAATCCCCGCCGGCCTCAGTGTCCCAGGAGCTGGGGTTACAGATGTGTGATACAATGTACTTTTCACTTACATCCTATCCTTAAGCAAAGGACATTCTACATAGACAAAATCACAACAATCCTAGAAACAGATGTCCTTCTTCCTGTATCAATGTCAGTAACTGTTCCAATCACTAACAGTAAGACAAACTCCTTACTGGTCAGTGGACAGCTTCCAGTGTTTCTTTCTCTCTTTTCCGTAAGTGTCAGACCATATCTGACAGGATCTTCTGGTTACAAAAAAGCAAAACCAAGTTTTCCAAGTAATGCTATTTCTAAACACCCTGATTTTTAACTTGCAAGAAATAAATCAATGTGAAGTCAATAAATATACTCCAAAAGAAAACTCTGAATCAATTTTAAGTACAATAATATTAAAACTATTTGGTAGTTGGAGCTACAACTACCAAATACAGCTACAGACATACAGCTACAGTACAGTGCATGAGCAAGAGGCCTATGGTTCAATCCCCAGCACCACTACCATTAAAAATAAAAATTAAGCTACCGGGTTCAAGTTAAACAAGTTATTACAAGGAAAATCATTATAAAAGCAATATGCTATGCCAGAAAATAACATTGTAGATGTAGTCATACAATAGCTACTAGAAAAAAAGTACCTGGGAATTCTTGTGTCATAATACCACAATTCAAAAGCAATGTGCTGGCCCGGGGATATAGCTCAGCGGTACAAGCGCCTGCCTGGCAAGCACAAGGTCCCAAGTTCAATTCCGGGTACAAAAAAAAAAAAAAGAAAAGCAATGTGTTGACATCTGCTGTTAAAATTAAACCAAAGAGAAATAAAACAAAACATAAATTTAAAACAAAGCTTTAAAAAGTATATACTTTCATATGACATTTGTTTCCTAGGACACACTGCTACTAAAAATTAAACCTCAAACTCTTGAAACAGTCTGAGAAATAAGAGCGCACTTGTGGAAAACTGCATTAACATTACAAAAATTTAATGAAGGGTGTTTTATCCTAACACTGATTCAACTACCTTGTCAAATAACTGAAATTGGCGGGCTGGGGATTTAGCTCAGCAGCACAGCACCTGCCTGGCAAGCGCAAGGTCATGAGTTCAATTCCCAGTACCGGAAAAAAAAAAAAAATTGAAATTGACCTACATGGTAGTATTCTTTATGGAAAAAACAGACAATGCTGAAAATTATTCATCTTTCAAATCAGAGATTTTTAAAAATCACATGAGAAATGTATTATTTGCAAAAAGATTCCAAAATGACTAATCAAAGACATTAATATACTTGGTCAAAAAAGCCCAAAAGTTAGCCAGGTCGTGGCACAGCCTGTAACCCCAGCATTTGAGAGATGCTGAAGATGTAGGAGAATCAAAAATTCAACCCCAGCCTGAGAAATTTAGCAAAAATTCAATCCCAGCAAGTATCAAAATTTAAAAACAGAAAATGGGCTGGGACAGTAGCTCAGTGAGAAGGTCCTGGATTCAAACCCCAATGGGGGCGGGGAGTAAAATAGATTATGAAGCTCAGGTAACTTATTCTATAACTGTTAGATCAGCTGCTAGATAGAAGCTGGTGAGAAGCCTTGCCATTTTACACATTTTACAACTGTCCAGCACATACTACCAAAACTAATCATTTACCAAATCTTCTCTATCTACCTTTATTTTTGCGTACAAGACAGTGAGATGTGGGGTCTACCCAGTTTTTAGGAATCTTCTCATATTCCTTAACTCATCAATCCTTTTAACAAGTCTGCTGATGTGACATATCAGATACATCCTACAACAAAGCTTTAAAGCTGTCAAAATAAATAGCAGTATTCAGTTTCATTCCAATTTTGAAATTAGTCCACTAAAGTAAAAAGAATCAAGTAGTAGGAAGAATCACTTGAAAATCCAGAAACACCATGTTCTCCCTAATTCTCTTATTCTCTTTCCACTAATCTTTTCTCTTTTTTTTGAAACAGGGTCACCCCAGGATGACCTCAAACTCATAACAATCTTCCTGCCTCAGCCTCCTGAGTGCTGGGATCACAGGTGTGTGCCACCACCCTCAGCTCGCACTAATCTTTTCTTTTCCACTTTAACCCACTATCTGAATAAACTTCCCTGTTAGAATTTTGAAACAAAACATTACTGTGATACCACTGGTTATTTTTCAACTTATTTCCCTTAAAATCAGTTCTGAAGGGCATATTTCACAGCAAAATGTAAAATACCAAGTATTGTATTTTAAGAAGTTAATTTTGGCGGGGGTTGGGGCTGGGGATTTAGCTCAGCAGCAAAAAGCGCCTGCCTAGCAAGCGCAAGGTCGTGAGTTTGGTTCCCGGTACCGGAGAAAAACCAAAACAAAAAAAAAAAAAAAAAAATTTTGGCGGGGCACTATGGAACACCCCTGTAAATCCCAGCACTGGAGGCTGAGTCAGGAGGATCACGGAGAGTTTGAGTTCAAGGCCAGCCTGAACTACACAGCAAGACCCTGTCTCAAAAAAAGAAAAAAAGTTAATTCTATATATTTTATTAGTATCTTATGAAGGGCCACCTTTTTATATTTTACTATTTATGCTAAATAATGTATCAAAATACTTTATTATTTATAAATATCCATAAGATATAGAGTATATGTATAACTAACACAAAAGAATGTGAAAAACAAAATAACATTCACTCCCAGTATTATATACATAAATGCTGGCCAAGGTAGTACAAGGGTATGTGTGCAATCCATTGCTGGGTCAACTAGTTTTTAAAGCATCTCTATAATCACTCAGTGATAATATGGCTAATTTTGCCAAGAGACAGCAACACAGCTTAACTCAAGACCTCCTAAAAATGGTACATTATGGGAAAATACTGTAACCTCCAACAAGAACCACTTTTTCTGACCCTGTGAACCAGCTGTTCTTCGAAGCACAGCTATTTAGACACTACACCATTGCTTCAGATGACGTAATCTTAAAGGATTTAGGAATTATAATCTGTGACTTACCAACATAAAACAGCATTCGCTGACATGACCACCAGACAAACTGAAAAGCCGCCTCACCTATTCCTAGAGTCTTCAGAGAAATCAGACACCCAGGGTTAAGAATACAGCTAGTGAAAGCTCTCCTAGTCACTTTTGAGAACCATCACATGAACAAATCCATATGATAATCTACAAGAAACGGGGCAAATATTAACTAATGGATATGAAAGCTCTAATAAAAACGTACTACTCCATGCTAACACAACGACATAAAGACCACTACAGAAACTGTTACAAGACTTCACAAGAACAAAAACGCATGAAGAGAGAAAACACAAACAACCATTTAAAAAAAAAAGACAAAGACGTCATTGAGAGAAAGAGGCAAAGTTAAAAAAAATTCCTGAAAAAAAAATCTGTCCTAAATAAGATTTTAAAAGTTTTATTATAACAACACACTATCCATTTAGGAGACTTATACAAGCATCTCTCTGACAATTACAAGTTTATTACTTCAGCTATGTATTTTCTAAAAGCCTATATATACTGTACACGCGAAAAAGTCTATTGTCATAATTAGAACTAGCCTCACTATTTTAAAATGCTCTATTTAAAAGTAGGCCAACAATAGGAACTTCGCTGTTACACAAGAGAAAGTAAATGAAATAATATCTACTAGCATTCGGCGTCGAAGGCATGTTTCTCCCATCTCTGAGAACATACTGTGACTTACACTGAACAATTTCCCACTTCTCCATCCATGCAGTAGCTCAAATAAAAAGAGTTCCTGTGTTAATCCCACAATAAACCTCAGTAATTCTCACATCAGAGTACATGTAAACGTTTAGCAGAAAAAGAATGATCTTCCCAAAATAGCTACACAGTATTAAGACTACTCAAATTCCTAAATAATCCTTTCATAAGACTGCGGCCAACTTTATTTTGATACATTAAACATGCATTAAGCCTATTTTAAAAGTTCTTTAACTGTGACTATCAAAACACCTATTTTTTTTTTTTTTTTCAGTTTTCAAGTTGTTTTAGAACGGCTTGCACACTGATGACTCTGAGTCGCTATCAAACGTTTAAAAGGCATTTTTGTCAAGTAGGATGGGCAAACGTCCTAGATTTGCTCAAGCTGACAGGAGAGGTCATGCAACCAAAAAAAACAAAAAAATGGAAGTACCTATTTCCAGTACTCAGCCCTTTGTTTCAAAAACTATTCCAATGTTATTTTCACTGTATGCTTACTGAGTCTTTTCTTAAAAGAATGTCACACTTACAAAGTAAGAAAGTGATCTATCGTATAAAGTTGATCGGTCTACTCCTACCGGGCCCCGGGCAGAGCTGGGGTACAGACGGCGGTTTCGGTCGGGAACTTCACGGTGAGGAAGAATGACATCCTTCCAAAAGGACGATGCCGGGGAGGCCGGCGACAAAGACAGGGGGTTTAAGAAGAGCAGGACGGACGATGAGCGCCGCCCGCGAGAAAGGAGACCGGGAAGACACGGCAGAGCCAGGCAGCGCGAACAAGGAAGTGCAGAGGGGCGCGGGGCGCGCAGGCGCGGCGGGGACACCGGGCACGGTGGTGTTTTCAAATCACGCGTGCACCGCGGAGGGCAGCGCCGGCCCCGCGCGCCGCGAGGCGCCCAC
>NW_004955441.1:11269112-11276193 GCF_000276665.1 Chinchilla lanigera | reverse complement strand
GCCCCGCCGCCCCCGGGGCTGTTTACACCGCGCGGCCCCTCACGCCGCCGCCGCCGCCTTCTCTCCACCCCAGAGTCGCCGCCGATACGGCCACCGCCTCCGCCTCCGCCGCAGCCTCGTCTCTCTGGAGCATCTTCCAGCCACCGAACGCTGAGAAACACAGACTCCAGCCGCGCCGGCAGGAAACTCCCCCGCAACTGCTAGGGGGACGAGGCGGTCAGAGCACCGGCGGCTTTTCCGCCATTGAGCAGCGGCGGCTCGGCTCCTTCTGCAACCCCCTCTCCGCACCCTGCCTTTCCCCGCCCTCCGGAGAGCCCCGCCCCCACAGCCCACCCATTGGGGCACCGCGCGGCCTCCTGCGGCCTCCGAATTGCTGGGAGGCCTGTCAATCTCTGTTATCCCGCCCAATTTCTCTCCCCTGGTGCTGCCGCACTCAGTTTTCCCCGCCCACATGGCCCCGCCTCTGAGCTTCTAATTTCCCATTGGTCATCAGTTACCAGCTTCAATTGGCAAGGTCAGCTATCCATCAAACACCGCCCACTGTGCGAGGCCCAACCCTTTATTACCATTGACTTCATTCAGCCCCGCCTCCGCTCTGCAACTAACCTCCCGGACGTCATGGACCAACCCACCACGCCAGCCTTAAGTGGGCTCATCTGTCAGTCAAATTACGCCCACCTGCGCTCCGCCCCGCAGGGCCGGCGCCTCAGCGACTCCTTTGTTTTATTGGTTCAAACGGTGCCCTGAACCCTCGGTCATTGGCTTGCTCGACGTGTCCATCACGGAACCAATTTCCAAGTCCGTCACACCGGCTTTTTTTAAATGAACGCGCAAAAGGCGGGGAAGTATCCCGAAAGCGATTGGCTAGTCTTCGAAAACGGCCAAACCTAGAGGAGCCTGTGCGGATTCTTCCCGTTCCCTGAGGACCACGTTCCCTTACTTTTGACCTCTAAGGCTTGCGTGAAACCAGCGCCATAAAGGAGCCCACGGGCTATCGAGCTATAGGTGTGGGCGCCTAGTCCCACCCACAATCGCAGGCAGATGGCCACTGATTGGTCTACAGAGCCGCCCTAAACCCTCATTGGAGGAAACAAATGCCTCTCTGGCGTGGAGAAGGGAAGGGATCGTGAGGACGAGGACAAGAAGCTGGCTGGGAAGAGGTGGTGGTTTTGCTTCAGAAATGGGTGGGGCACAGGCAGGAGTGGGAAGCTGGGCGTGCGGCAAGGCTCTGGGGAGGTGTTGCAAGGAGGAGAAGGCCCGGATGTTCCCGAACAATGAAATCATCGCCGGCCAATCAGAGCCGCTGAGCTGGGATACCTGCCTGACCTGTCTACGCAGGGAGAGTGGGCGGGAAGTTGGCCTGTCCGAAAAGGACGGAAAGTGACTTGAGTGAATGAGACAGGTGATCCCTTCAAGAGGACTTATGTGCTGTTAGGTGGTATCTTGATTGTTTCTTTGCTGCCTAGTGTGCAGCCCTTGGCATTTCCGTGGTTTAAGTCAGCATTGATTTTAAAAAGTCCCAGCCTAGGCTCTGCCATTCAATCATTCATTCCACAGAAAATGAGTGCCTATTTACCAAGCATTGTATGCGGAGCTGGAAAAAACAAAAGTAAATGAATCCCGGCTCAAGATGAGAAGAGATCATTGAAACATGTGCAGGGGATGGTGATGACATAAAGGATCCTCCCTGTGGGTGACAGGAAGGATTCACACCGACACAGGGTGCTTCCAGAATAAATTATAGTAATTCAGTAGGTGAAGAAAGCGGGCATGATTCCTCAAACCAATTAGACTAGACTAGAAGGTGTTGCCCAGGTTAGTTCACCCAAAATAAAAAGTGTCATAGAGGCAGTTACCTTAGGATATATAAAGATTTTTGCATATTTTCTGTATACATTTATATGTATATGTATTTTTAATGCAAGTGCTTTGAAAGAGGCTTTAAACCTTATTCATTCTTCGGTGTAAATTGCTTGGGGCAGGTGATTTAAGCTTAGACCAAAGGAGTCGGCTTTGGGAGGGCAAATTTAGGAATAAGACATTTCCAACATAGATGTTGAGGATGGTATAAATGAAGACGATTGCAATTCAGATTTTTTTTCAACCCGCTTAAGATTCCTTAAGGGTAGTGTCTCTCACAGCATGGCGAATAAACAACAAACATCAAAAACACCTAGAGTATAGATTCCCAGGTCCATTCATGTCTACAAGCTCAGAAAAACAAATTTTTACTTTTATTTGTAATTGTGGTGCTAGGGATCAAATGCAGGGAGAAAGATAAATTTTTAAATAGCTCCCCAGTGATTTTTATGTACACCAGTGCTTTATATATAACCTCTGGCATGGTGAAATGGAGACAGCCATAAACTAAAATTCCATTTCCACATTTCTTTTGTTTATTTTTGAGATGGGGCCTCACTGCGCAGCTCAGACTGGCCTGAAACTCACTATCCCTGAAGCCTCCTGAGTGCTGATATGGGTGTGTGCCTCCTTACCCGGCTCTTTTCCCTATGTCTGTATGTTCAGGGGTAATGTGCTAATAAAAAATAAAGCACATGGGACCAATTAAATATCACCTCTCCATTGCCTTCTTTATTAGCAGTATAAGATCATACAGTTCTTGGGAAATAACTATCAAATGATTTATAGAATATATTTCCTCAAATCACACTCCTTTGCCTGACATACTTTATCTAAGGGGAAGGAGTCTGGGACCTCAGCTTCCAAAATAAGGCCTATGCTAAAGAAGAACTAAGTGAAGATACCTGAAGACCCCTGTCTTGAAAACTCAAGCAACCACGGAAAGGCATCAAAGCAATTTTCTTGCCCTGCTTGATTTTCTTCTCTCTTCTTTGGTTGACCCCAAAATTATGTAAAGTTCAATCATGTAGGTAGGCTGATGACTGTACCATTCATCCTTTCAATCCCACTGCCAAAAAAAAAAGGCAACAAATACTATTCTAGGTGCTAACAATACAAGAGACACCAAAACAGATAGTTAGGTTCACTTTGTTGTATGTTTTGATTAAAATACTAAACCATTAAAGCAGTCCCAACAACTTTTACAACTTTCAAAGGAACACAAATGTGTGTCATCATAAACATGTTATGTGTCATAAACACTTAAGTACCATCATAATGGAATCTACACTAGCTGTGTGAGCTAGTTACTGAACTCTGTGAGCCTTGCTTCATTCTATAATAAAGTAGGAATCATAACACTCTTCCTCCAGAGCCAGAAGAAGAGATTCAGAATCTCATAGTAATGCAAAGCAGTCAGGATATGTAATTTGCAAAGTTGAAATAACACCTTAATGCAGAAAGTTTCTGATTTTCTCATGTTGGTTACAATATGGAAGTTCCTTTTTAAAACAAGATGTCAAGGCTGCGGGGGTTATGTCTCAGTAGCAGCATGCTTGCCTGGCATACACGAGGCCCAGTGTCTGATCTCCAGCACTGAAAGAAAAAAAAAATCAGAAATCAGATAACCACTTTCTCCCAACATATTTGGGTGACCCATTTTTGCAGGTGTCCTAAGCCCATACCCTTAGGTCACAGGTAATCCAGTGCTGCTAACGCCACATGATTATTTCATAGAGTAAGTAGAATATGGTGCATAGAATCCCTCATACAGTCACAGCGAGGATGTGAAGCTTTATGTCACATAAAAAGTCTCATTTATTCAGCATGTTTGTGTCCCTGTTATATACAGATTACTATGCTCTCTCTGACAAGGAGCTTTGATATAAACTTAAGGCAACCTGACCTAAGTGAATTGAGCTTCTCTTTCTGGTTGGTTTTTTGGTACTAGGAATGGAACCTAGGGCCTTATGTGTGATCGACAAGTGCTGTACCACTAAGCTATACAGCCAACCCCAACCTACTCCTCTCTTAGCCACTAGAAATGCTCCATTAATAAACCTGTTTTCTTCACTGAAAAAATTTCACCAGTCCCACTATGCAAATATTAAATATCCACTGAATGAGATACTGTGATTGGTAATAGAGGCTGCTGTCTTCAAATAATTGGCCATTGCTCTTTTCTTAGCAATATCTAACCCTGATGTTCATTAAACCACAAGACAGGAGTTTTGCGGTGGGGGACTGCTGGGTATTGAACGCAGGTCTCACACGTACTAAACAAGAGCTCTGCCACTGAGCTAAAACCCTCCCCCAGTGGTTTCTCTTAGAAATGCTTCTCAAACAGCTCCGGAGAAGGACCACCTAGGAACGAGGACTTTCTCCCCAAGTATCTGGGTAATTCAGCAAGAGGTGAGCCATAGGTGTTACAGACTGACCTTTCAAATCAATAAGTAGTCAGCCCTCAGTTCCATATTTTTAAATACTTATTTCAGTAGTACAAGAAGTTTTACTTCTTAACATCATAAGGAGAAAAGTCTTTTTATTTTATTTTTTTAACCATCCCACATTAAGAAATCTATTTGGTTGTAAACAGAAAACCCAAACAGTGGTTTAAATCACTGGATTGGGAGGGTAGCATTTTCTCATGAAACAAAAGGTCTAGAAGTGGGCAGTTCTGTCTGAATCAGGGCTTCTACAATTATCTTGCTTCCCTAGGACTGCACGATAGTTACTGCAGTTTCAGACATAACGTCTAGGTTCAACGCAGTAAGGGTGAGGAAATCACATGACCATGTCTAGCTGCCAGGGGAGCAAAGAAATTAGGGAACTACTACGTCAAGAGTAGCTCAAAGGAGAAATTCTCAAATTTTACCGAGCATCTAAATAAGTCCTTAAAACAGACTGCCCGAAATCACCTTCAGAGTTTCCATATATGTAAGCCTCAGGTGGGACCTGAGGATCTGCATTTCTAACAAGTTCCCCAGGTGAGGATGATGCTTTGGTCTGGGAATTACACTTGAAGAAATACTGGCTTGGGCTGGGAATATGGCTCAGTAATGGAGAATTTGCCTACCATTCATGAGGTCCTAAGTTTGACCCCTAGCATGGCAAAAAATAAAACAGTAAACCACTGGTTTGGGCTAATCATGATCCATTGCTGGCATTGGCACGCTGCTGCCCCAGAGCATGGCCACATTAGCATTTATAAACACTTTCATCTGTGTTTCTGTTTTATCTTAGTACAAATGAAAGTAAAACCAAGCAGACCCCAAATCAGAAAGGCCTTACAGATATCAGCTCGTCTCCAGTGCACCCATCCCTCTCTTTCCTGACCCATTAAAGGCCAGTCTCTGAGATACCATAGTTTTACAGTTTTCTAGCTTCCATTCAAATCAAGTTGGGCCAGGAGTAGTGGCACACGCCTGTAATCCCAGCCCTTGGGAGACTGAGGCAGGGGGATTGTTGCAAGTTCAAGACCAGCCTGGGCTACAAAGTGAGCTCAAGGCCAGCCTGAACTGCACTGGGAGACCCTGTCTCAAAAAAACAAAACAAAACAAAAAATCAAGTTGGTTCAATGCTATGAATAATACTTTAATTGAATTTTATACTGAAGTCATTCCTCTGACCAAATATGTTACAGTCCAGTGGGAAATGGGTGATGTACTCAAGTTTGGAATTTTGAGAAGAGTTTAATAAACTTATTTCCAAAAATACAGTCACAGTAAAGATAAATCATAAGATCTAGTACCCTAGGGCTAGTTCCGGGGAGCTTGTTATCACTGCTGTCTGCAGGGATAAGGACAGGAAGGGATGACAGAAACCTGTAGACAAGCCAGGCAAGATAGAACAGACCTCTAGTCCTAGCACCCTGGGAAGCTAAGGCAGGAGGATCGCAAGTTTGAATCCAACCTGGACAATTTAACTATTTAATGAGACCCTGACTCAAAAGTTTAAAAAGAGCTGGAGATGTAGCTCAGTGTGAAGGCCCTGGGTTCAATCCCCAGCATCACTAAGAAAAGAAAAGAAACCTGTATAATAGAAGGGGCTTATGTGCAGAGGATCTCCTGAAAAGAACTCTGACCTTTGGGTGAAAGACAAAGCAAGCCCTTGTTAACCTCAGAGTAACTATCCCAGTCTCACTCTTCTCCCTGCAGCCGCCACTGGCCAAACCCAGCTGGAAGCAGAGGACCAGGGAGCCTCTTGAATTACCCACAGAGGTCACAGAGCAAGATGAACAAAGACAGAAGGGTAGCCAGACACCTGTGAGGACAAGAGATGTCTAGAACGTATGTATTTGAAATTTAAACCAATTATCTTTATAGAATCGGTCTTTCTCCCAAAAGCATATTTGACTTGGAACAGCAAAAAAGAGAAATATTAAGAATAAACTCCTAGGGCTGGGGATTTAGCTCAGCGGCAAAGCGCCTGCCTGGCAAGCGCAAGGTTGTGAGTTCGGTTCCCGATATCGGAGAAAAACCAAAAAAAAAAACAAAAACAAAAACAAAAACAAAAGAATAAACTCCTAAATCAAAGGTCCACAAAATATGGTCTGGGGATCCCTGATGGTTTGTTCACAATAATACTAAGGCTTTGGGGGGACCTATTTTATCCTCCCAAGTACAATATAGAAGGAGCTTCCTAGAGGCCTCATAACATGTTATTGTAACAGTGAATGCAAAAGTGGATATGAGAACCCAGCCAAATACCAAAGAGAATTGCAAAAGCTTGAAACAATGTCTCTTTCCACCCCATTTTTTAAAATATAGTTATTCACACCAGAAAAAGTGTTTCTGCGGACACATGATGGGGTTATTATTATTTTTATGAACCAATAAATATTTTTAAATTTCTCAGTAAATGCTTATAAACATAATCCACATAAACGAAAACTCTTTGAGATCCTCAGTAGTGTATAGTATTAAGAGTGCAAAGGGATCCTGAAACCGAACTGAGAACTTTTCCAAGTCCACACGAGGTGAGCTCAGAAAGGCACAAGCTTTTTGAGTTTCATAAGCTCAAGAGAACAAGAGAGAATTACCCCACATGTAAAATGTCTCCTTTCCTGTGCTTTCTCTCTGACCTGCCCTTCCCTCCTCCCCTCTCCATTTCGCTGCTGTCCCCTCTTTTTTTTTTTTTATTTTAAAGAATAAAAGAAGGATAACATAATAATAGGGGGGACTTAGCAAATTACAAACAAAATGGTAGGAAATTATCAATG
>NW_004955441.1:11228126-11267438 GCF_000276665.1 Chinchilla lanigera | reverse complement strand
CGGGAGTGAGTCGCTGGTCCGAAGACCCCAAAAGACCGGCGTGTCCCCTCTGTCTTTGAGACAGTCTTATTATGTAGTGCAGTGGAACTTGCTAGGTCCCCCAGGCTAGGCTCAAACCTGCAATCCTCCTACCTCCGTCTTTTTTTCCTCTTTACCTCATTGTAAAACTTTTCTGGTTTCTCCTCTTTGCTTCTCCCCCATTTCTATAAATGCTTTGCTCTTCCTATTCTGGAGCACTTGTCCGATGCCAATGCCAATGTGTTAATTATTAGGTCATTTTATTGTCTCAATTTTCTATCTTCTCTGAAGGACATGGTAGGAACACATGAGTGCACACAAACACACACACACACACACACACACACACACACACACACACGCATGCACTCTGTGGCCCAGCAAGTCCAAGGAGATCTATGAGGTGAACTCAGGGGTTTAAGAACTTGGATGGGAAAAAAATTACACATTTGTTTTTCCTAACCTCTGCCTAAACCTTAGCTTTTCTTTCAATTATGAATGTATACAATACACCAAAGGAGCATTAACAGTACCATTATTGCCAACAGAAATTACTGATAATTTTCATATCATGTGAGAGTTGTTACAGATCTTTAGAAATGCTGCTTATATTCATCACTATTTTGCAATGAGAGTAGATCCACCACTAGATCTTGTTATTTAATGCATTAATAAAGAAGCTTATGTATTGCTGCATCATAAAGTTATAATGGTTTGGTAACTTTCAATATACAGTAATAGTTTGCCTTTATTTTATGTATTTAAGAACAGAACTTGTCAAAGGGACCCTATGTCAAAACAAAACAAAAACGCATTAGTGGCATCATTCTACCCCTGCTGTGGACAGTAATACCCAATTCAGCACAAATAATTCTTTCATCGTGCATGGTACATAATAGATGCTCAGTAAGTGCTTACTGAATTGCATTTGCTGAATATTTTCTCTCTCCTCAGTGCTGCCAGCCAAGGCTGGGCCTGCCTCCCCCTATGCCAGCCCCACTTCCTGCTAAGACAGGAAGTTGATCAAGTTTTTTCTATACTGCACACAATCCACAGCCGAAGCTGGTTGCCCCACAGCCAGACCCTCCTTTGTGTTTTAAAGTGAGGGTCATCAAGCACATGAGATGATTGAGATTATGATTACAACACTGTGTGTGGTATCAGAAGATTTTTTCACATGGAGCCCAACTATAAATGCTGCAAAGTACAAAGTGTTTAAATATGCTTGGCAGTGGAATAATAATAACAGCCATTTATTTATGTAAGCAGTCTAACATTTATGTGCAAGTTCATTTACATTATGCATTCTCTCTGTTATCTGTTTTCCTTTTACAATAAACTGTACATTTTTTTGCCAACTCTTTACCCTTTGCTTCATAGCATTACCATTTGCTCATGTAAGATGGTGGTTTGTTCATACCTCAGAGACACTATATTGCTTTTCCTTTTATTGTCTTTTCATATCTGCAACCACTCTTTTCCCATTTAAAAGCTCTTATTCTCCTGCTGTCTAAGCTGGCCTTGAGTGCTGATCTTAAGAATCCAAGCAGACTGTGAGGATGGAACAGACATCAAGGAGGTGAATATAGAAGTCGAGTCACAGATTGATTATTCTGCAGGCATCCAGGAAGATGGTTGTAAGAAAAAATTACAAATGAAACATTCATGGTAAAAGGAGAATGCAGGACTTGAGTGCTGTTAGTTTAAAAGCTTTCTTAGTTACTTTTCTCATTGCTGAGACAAAATACCTGACACTCAAAGGAGGAAAGATTTATTTCAGTTCACAGTTTGTACAGGTTTCAGTCCATAGTTGGATGGCGTGGCATCCAAGGCAGGGTAGCGTGGCAGAGGGGCATCGCAGAGGAAAAACAGTCCATGGCAAAGCAGGCAGAAGCTAGCAAAGCAGCAGCAGCAAGTCCGCCTTCCTTCTCTCCCTTTATATTCCATCCTATTGATTGGTGCCACCCACACCCAGGGTGGGGCTTCCTTTATCCACACCCAGAATTAGGCTAATTCCAGTCAGTGGACTAATTTAGTACCGCACACCTTAATCCCAGCATCACAAGCCCTAGCTCCAGCCTGCTCTGAAAAGCCCCAGCTATGAGTGCATGAGGCTTTGCAGAAACATCCAGATATAAGCCTTAACAGTTTCATAATAAGGTCCACATTTAATGTCTTAGATAAAGGCCTAATATTTCTGGCAAGTAGCAGAGGCCTACCAGTTAGATAACCTGTCTAGAGAGAGGTACCTGGCCATGAGAAAACTGGAGATCAAGACTAAGCAATTCAGGCTCCAAGGCCAAAAGTGACAGGAGAAGACACCAGAAGCTTCCAGAAGAACAGAGAAGACATCGGCAGAAATGGCTGGAAAATGAGCCAACGAGAGACCATACTAAGGCTTCTTATATCCTCTCAGAACTTATTTTGAAGTGAAAGGATGAACGCAAACCTTATACAAGGATTAAGTTGTATCTCTGTATAGGGCTGGGGACCAAAGAGAGAGAGCTCCTTCATAGAGTTCCCAAGCCTCCATGGCTAGTTTTTTCTTTTAGTTTTTCTTTTTTTCTTTTTTTTTTTTTTTTTTTTTTGAGATGGAGTCTCAAACTCCTGTCCTGGAACTCAGGGACTCAAGCAATCCTGCTACTTTAGCCTCCCGCATAGCTAGGACTACAGGTGCATCCTGGAACACCTGGCTCGAACTATTTTATTAGGAAAATTTCAAACACACAAAAATAGAGGTGGAAATACAGTGACCCTTACATAGCACATTGCATAAACAAGTCTCAATATTTGTGCTGTGTTGCTTCAGCCACCCCTCCCATCAATTTCTTTTCCTTTTGTTGGTTTTTTAAAGACAGGCGCTTCCTGTATAATCCAGGCTGGCCTTAACCTCACAAAAATGCACCCCTGGCTGGCCTGGAGCTCACAATCCTCCTGTCTTAGCCTCCTCAGTGCTGCAGTTACAGGTGTGTGCCACCAAGCCTGGCCAATTTGCTTTTCTGTCGCTGTGCCAGGGATCAAAGCTAGGGCCTCCCACGTGCTAGGCAAGCCCTCTACCGCTGAGCTGCATCCCTAGCCCCTCTCACCAATTTTTTAAGCCCTCTGATTTCTATGTCACCTTTCTTGAAATCGTATCACGTTCTCATGACTCTAGCTGCTGTTCCAACGCACCTGAAGCCCGAGTATAGAGCCCCGGGCCTGTCTTCTTGGTGCGTCCTCAGCCCTTTGGAGGTCTCTAACTCAGGGTCCCCAGGCACTTTGGTCTACAGCAGAGTCCATGGCCATCCCCCGGCAGCCTTCCTACCTTGAGCTTGTGTTTTGCTATAGCTAAATTGAGGCTTGGCTAAACTGAGCTGTGAAAGGGCACGTTTTGGGGGAAGTTGAGCTGCCCTAGAGATTAATCTTGATTAGGCTACTCCTGGTCATACCATCCCCCTACCTCCTTGGGATGATTGCTTCAGGAACGTGCGTGTAATGCAAAGAAAATGGCACTTGCAGGAAATATGCTAAAGATAAGGGAATTCTGACAAATTTTCCTTGCTCTTACAAAATGTGAAAAAGTTTCTCACTCCCTTTCCTGGAGCCAACAGTGGGATGTTAATCATGTCACTTACTGTAGAAAAGTTGTTTTAACTTCCCTGTAACTCAGTTTCCTCGTGTGTAAAACGGGGATAATAAAACCTAGTCATAAGATGAGAACCAATGGAATTAATGCTTAAAACAATGTCAGGTCTATCAAAGGAGCTTTGCAAACTTTAGGTAATTGTATTATTCTGTAAGAATGTGACACTTGGCGTTATGGCAGCCATTTTGTGACCATAAAGAGACAAGCTTGTGGAAAAAAGACCAAATTATTATGCATGAAGGAATGTAAAGCAGGAAGGGACCCGATGATACTGTCAAACTACTAAATGAAACAACCCTGAAACCGCTCTACTCCCAAATTTCACATTAAGTGAAACAGTACTTTGCTTTTGTGTCTCTTTTGGTTGAATTTTCTATTTATTACTTGAAACCAAAAGCACCCTAATTGGGTCATGTGCTCAAAACCAAAATTCTTCTCCTCAAAGCTTACTCAAGTTTATTTCCTCTGTCAAGACACTACAGTTTCCCTGCTTAGCCCCCTCTATATTACTCTGCTGTAGCCAGTTTTTCAATGGTTTCTTCGTATTTTTTCTTTTCATTAAAAACATCACCATAAGTGGCAAAAGCAGGACAGCTCAACTAGTCCACATGATAGATGAAGGACCCAGATAATTTAAAAGTATTGATCGTAGCCATTTATTTCTCATTCAGAGTCCAGCGCAGAGTAGATGCTAATACAGATTTGTTAAATATACGGATGGAAGGATACAGGGATAGGTGAGGGATTTTCCAAATGAAGAGTTTTTAGGGACTACCTTTTCAGAGTAACACTTCCCCATAGTTCACTTATTCAATTAACGTTCAGTAAAGTTGCTTCAAAACTTTCCAGAATCTTGAGTGTACTTCCATGTATTAGGAATCATACCTGAGTATAATGGCACACACTTCAATCCCAGCACTTGGAAGCTTGAGGTAAGAGGATCACCAAGGCCAGGCTGGACTACATAGGGAGACCCTGTCTCAAAAAAAAAAAAAAAAAAAATCAGAGATTGGGGATGTAATGCAGTGGTAAGGTACCTGAAGCCCTGGGGATTCAGTCCCAGCACCAGAAAGAAAAGAAGGAACACAGCACAAAACAAAGCCTAAATTATGTATATACTGCACTCTACCACTGAACTATGCTCTCGTCCCTTCAAACTTTTTATTGTGAACATTTCATACCTTGAGAAAAGTTGAAAGAAAATTATAATAAAAATCTGTACGTGTTCTACCTAGGTCCAGCAATTATTATTGCCTTATTTATTTCACTGCTCTCCAATTATGTATATACTTACATCATTCCTGAAGCCCATAAAAATCAGTTGATATCATAACACTTAGCTCTTAGATATTTCTACATGCATCTTTAAAAGTAATATCTAAAAAGGAGCTTTTCCTGCAGTTATAATGACATTACGATTCCCAATAAAATTAATGGTAATTCAACAATGTCATCTGTTATCCAACTTGTCCCAAGAAATCTCTGTCTTGTGAGTGTATGTGTTTACGTGTGTTATATGTGTATGTGTGTTTGTATGCGTTTATTTTCCTAATTAGGATTCAATAAAGCTTTATGCTTCACTTTTTATATATCTTTGCGTGCTTTTAACTTAAAATCACCTGCCTCCATTTTTTCATTCTGTTACAGTGTCTTCACTGTAGCACAGGCTGGCCTCTTAACTTGCTATCCTCTTGCCTCAGCCTCCCAACCACTGGCATAGATCACCTGGCCTGACTCATCTTCTGCCTTTTAAAGAGACAGGCAGAACTAGGGGTATAACTCAGTAGTAAAGCATTTACCTAGCATGTATGAAGGTGTTTGATTCTTAGCAGCAGTTTTAATGATGTTAAATAATATAGAAAAGACACATTTATTTTCTCTCTTTACAAAAAAAAAATTCATTTTATGAGATTTTGAAGGTTAACCTAATCAGTTGGTATGGCTCCAAATAAAATTGACCCTGGAGAGTCAGGAGAGAAATAGGAATTTGCAGTAATAAGTAGGTTCCAACAAACATTAGCTACAGCTCCTTGAGCAAGTTATTTAGCTGGTATAAGGCTATTTTCTTCTACATGTGAGGGAGGCTGTTCTTTCTTTGTGGAATAAGTATGGGTTGGGACCATCACGCAAGTATCTAACATAAAGTAGAAACACAATAAATACTGATTTCTGTCCTCTAGGTCACACATATTTTTTTTTGTTTTGTTTTGGTTTGATTTTTTTGGTTTTTTTGTGAGGTTTTTTTTTGGTTTAAGAATGGGATACCTTCCAGATTGGTTAACTTTCCAAGTTTGATTCTTTCTTTAAAAATTTGTTGCCAAAATATAAATATATGTATATGAACAGCTGCAATAACTATATTGCTAATGTCTGATGGTGTATTGAAATGAACAGTTAATGTTTACAATTTTTTATGTGCTGATCGATTGTGTATGCTTGTGTCTGGTGGTCTGAGCAACTGATTTGAAGGTAACAATATGCAATGGAATTACAATGGTGAACTCCTACCATCTTGTCTAGTGATACTCTGTATTATCTCTACTGTTTTATCAAAGAATTATTTCTTACTCTCTTTAATGGTTTGAGCAATCTTTCATTCTTACATCTGGTAATCTGAACATTGTAGTTGATAGTGATATGTAATGTAACAACCACTGTTGAATCATATTATTTTGTCTTGAGACCCTGTATCACTTTGAATGTTCTTGCTTTGATTTGTTTATGTTTGTGATACTGGGATGCTGCTACTGTCCTGTTTTTTTGTTTCTTTGTTTCTCATTGACTACTCCTTTTTTTTTTCTTTTCGTCTTTTTGAGACAGGGTCTCACTATGCAGTTCAGGCTGGCCTTGAGCTCACTTTGCAGCCCAGGCTAGTCTCAAACTCGCAATGATCCTCCTGCCTCAGCCTCCCAAGTGCTGACATTACAGGCGTGTGCCACAACACCCGGCCTACTACTCTCTTTAAAAAAAAAAAAAAAAAAAAAAAGAAAGAAATATTTTGTTGCCACGTCAATTGTAAAACATTATGTTTTAAAGTCCAACATAGTGTTTTACATTACTTTTTATCTTGCTTTGCTTTGAGGTTGTGTTTTGAAAAGTAGTTTCTAGGTGCTGAGGATTTAGCTCAGCAGAACAGCGCCTGTCTGGCAAGCATGAGGTTGTGAGTTCGATTCCCGGAACCAGAAACAAAACAAAACAAAAAGTAGTTTCTGTGTATTTCCATCATGGGTTTATTATGTTAAAATTGTTCTTTTTCTTGTTTGCTTTTTTTCCTTTTCTTATGGTACTAGGGATTGAACACAGGCCTTGCACATTTGAGGGAAGCACTCTACCACTTAGCTATTCTTAGCTATCCTAACAAAGGTTGGGCATGGTGCTGCACACCTGTAATCCCAGAACTCGGGAGGCTGAGGCAGGACGATGGCAGTGAGTTTGAGGCCACTCTGGGCTGCAGAGAAAGACGTTGTCTCCAAAAAGAAGTTAAACAGTTACACTTTGGACAAGCTTTATATATTTTTGGTTCTGTCATTAATGAATAAATAAGTCTTTGATATGTGTTAACTCTAAAAAGAAATTAAAGGGATACATAGTACATAACATTCTAATTTTCTGAAAAGCAATTAAAAGCTAATTGATTATCTTTGAAGTAAAAAGATCAAATAAGACACTAAGGATTAAAAGAAAATTATTCTTTTCCAAGCACCATTCTAAAAGGCGTGTAAAATGGACAAAATTGGTTATGAAAATTCTCTACTTGATTTCTCTTTTATTCATCTCTACACTTGAAGATTAAATTTGATGCAGGAAATAGCTATAGAATAGGGGGAACAGCTTTGTTTTATTTTGTTTTATTTTGTTTTTGGAGACAGGGTCCCACTCTGTGGTTCAGGCTGACTTTGAACTCACTATATAGCCCAGGCTGGCTTCAAACTCACAGCAATTCTCCTGCCTCAGCCTCCCCAGTGCTGGGATTATAGGCATGTGCCACCACACTTGGTAGCCATCTTTTAAAGTATAGTTTTTATTGTATGATCTTATAATGCAATTAGTTATCAACAATAAAGTAATTTTCAAACTATACCAGAGTAGTCATTTATCCACAAAGGACAACCATTTTGGTGCTTTTTGTTAACACTAAATTCATACAGTCATTCTATGGCAAGGTAACACCAAATAAAGGTCATTGTTCATAATTATATAGGTCGATTCTAGAATTATAACAATAATTTCATAATAACAAGTCATAAAGGAATGTATATATATTTTTGTTTCTTTCTCCAAGCTATATTCTTTGTGTGTATTTTAGAAGATTATGTAGCACTACTGCAGCAATTTTCTTTTACTGTAATGTTATAGCATGACTCCTCTTTGCTTAGTATAAAGTGATTATATTATAAAATTAAGCACTTTTATGAATTTCAGTTGCTGCGTGAATACACATGCTTATTCATATGTGGATGACTGTGTTAAGATTTGTTTGCTATTAATCACCATTATTCAGGGCCACGTAGAATAACCAACATGAGGAATTAGACATGATTGTTACTGTTTGTTTCAAAACACTTCATCAATAGCTGATTGGCCCCGGGGAACCCTAATCTGCTAAGTCACTGAAAATGCTGTTCAGATTGTACCGAAGAACAGCGTCAGTTAAAGCAGTGAGCTTGTGTTATTTCCCAACATTACGGTGGAGCTCAGCATGAGCTAGAACAGTAATCAGAAAGAAGAGAACTATTTGGAAGCAAATACGCTAGTCAGTGAGCTGAGCACTTTCCCTCTCCAGTCTGCTTTGGTTTATGATCTCCCACCTCCCCCACCCCCGCCCACTGACGCCTCGACCTGTTCTCTGCTTCCGGAAGGGCAGGAGCCCCGTTTCTGCACCGTGCAATTTAATACTTAATCATACGCTGCTTTATGCTAGTCTCTAATTGTTTTAGGCATGCTATATATCTTCTTCTCAACTAGATTTTAGTCCCAGAAGCTGGGATTATGCGTCATATTTCTTTCTTTTGTTTGTTTGTTGTTGTTGTTGTTGTTTTCCGGTACCGGGAATCGAACTCAGGACTTCACGCTTGCCAGGCAGACGCTGTGCGGCTGAGCTAAATCCCCAGCCCCTATGCGTCATATTTCTGTTACTGCGTTTATGCTAACGGGGTAGGCACCGCTGAACCGTCTTGTGTTTTGGTTTTTTTCTTTTTTTGAGTCTTGCTGATTACTTACAGGACGTCCCAGAAGAACAGCTTGTTGTACGCAACTGCGGCTAGAACTCCCAGCACCTGCCCTCGGGTCTGCGTGGAGTGGAGAGGGCTCTCCCTGGGGCACTGTTTGCAGATTCATTCGCATCCTTCCGTTACCAGGAGCACAGATCTGCTGACGTCATTTTCGCCGTATCGCCGTCGCTCAGGAGCAGACAGGAAGAGCTCATGCGACCCAACTGCAGGTTGGGTGTGAGGATTCACTGGGGCCGGGGCTGGCAACTGGGAAATCTGGCGCCAGGGCTCTCTCTAAAAGACAAGAGCCCTCCTTTCTCCTTTCCTCTCTCCAGCGGCCTGTGTCCCACTGTGTTGAAGAAGACAAGTTTCCCGTGGCTGTGTGTGCGTACCCAGGGCTTTTGCAGCATCAGCCTGCCTCGGCCTACGAGGACCCTAGGGTAATTAACTGACCCAGCCTTCAGGTCCCATTTCCAAGTTTCTGGCCGAAAACATGTGACCGGCCTGTAATGGGTTAGATAACCAGCTGTCACCTGAATGTCAAGGGTCACGTGGTTTGACGTCCATCCTGAGCAGGGCTGTGGGAATAACTCCTAAAGAAACAGCAGGAGCTGTGCCTGGTGGCCCACACCTGTAATCCCAGTATCTGGGAGGCTGAGGTAGGAGGATTGCTTTGAATTTGAGGCCAAACTGAGCTGCATAGTGAGACTCTTGTCTCAAAAAACAAAAACAAACAAACAAAAGAAAAGACACAGAAGAGCCAGGCATGGTGGTATACAACTGTAATGACAGCTATTTGGGAGGGGGAGGCAGATGGGCAATTTAGCAAGACCCTGTCTTCAAATAAAATTTAGAAAAAGGGGGAGCTGGGGATTTAGCTCAGCGGCAAAAGCGCCTGCCTGGCAAGCACAAGGTTGTGAGTTCGGTTCCCGGTACCGGAGAAAAACCAAAAAAAAAAATAAAATAAAATAAAATAAAATAAAATAAAATAAAATAAAATTTAGAAAAAGGACCGAGGGAGTGGCTCGGCAGCAGAGCACTTGCCTAGCGTGTGAGAGGCTCTGGGTTCTCAGTGCTTAAAAAATAAAAAGATACAGGAAGCAAACAACGGATGCTGCTACTGTAGTTAAAAATCTGTAGAAAGAAGCCAGGTGAGGTGGCTTACGTCAGTAACGCCAGCTACCCAGGAATCTGGGACGGAAGGATTGCTCAGGGCCATCCTGTGCAATATAGGGAAACCCCTGGTTCCAAAAAAAAATTCCTCCCAGCTCACAACCCACCTTCTCCAAGAAACAGACCCCTTGCCTGGTGGGATGTGTCCCCGGCCAACAGATCGGCACCAAGACACGCGGTGCTGGGGCGTTTGATGAGGCCAGCGCGCTCACTCTTCCCAAGTCAGGCCAAACTAGTTTTCTCCCGGGCAATTTGATTAAATGCCCAGCAGGATGGGCTGGACTTCAGGGAGGAAGGGTTTATCAACTTGGAGTGATTTCGGGGCCGCTGCTCCCCAGCCTGTGCCCAAGGAAGAAGAGGGCTTTGATCTGTTTGTGCGGGAAGACAGCTGCAGACAGGCTGAGAGGGACGGGACAAGAGTGCGGTGCAAGGCCCGGATCCTTCAAGGCTGAGCAGATCCTGATTCCAGAAGCCCAGCTACTTCACTGCCCTTGCGCTCTGTGAAACGCTCTTTTTTTTTGCTTAAATTAACTGGGCTTGGTTTCTGTTTGCAACCAACATAGTGGTAACCGAGACATCCAGATTAAAGTAAGAAAGAGCCTTCCTATACTTGCCCTTTGAGATAAGCCAGTCGCATGAAGATGCCGATATTTCATGGCCATGAAAGTCTTCTAAATTTATCTTGTGGGCTCGCGTATCTGTGTGGTGATACCGCACAACTGCTGGTGACGCATGCGCGTTGGGTAGTATAGGAGGCCTCCACTTCCTGCCCCTCAGCTGGAGGTTAAATAGTTTCTTGAAAGAGCAATGTATGAAGAAAGATTGGCCTTAAAATTAGTTGTCATGCAGTGTATTTGTTATTAGAACCGACGTTTGTTATGGTTCCCAGCACGCGTTTACTCATATTCTCTTATTTGGCCTTTGTAGTAATTCTCTAAGGAAGTACCCTCGCATCATTGCTCTTTCACAAGTGAAGAAACAGAGGCTCAGAGAAGTCAAGTGACTTAATCAGTGTTGCTCCTTCCCTCTTCCCCAAAGGAATCCCACGTGGGGGAGGGCTGCTGGGGATTAAACCTAGGAATTTTGCATTGAGCTATACTCTCAGAGGGTGTTTTTTTTTTTTTTTTTTTAAGACAAGTTTTCACTAAGTTGCTAAATTGCCCAAGTTGGATTTGAATTTACAGTCCTGCTTCACCTCCTAGAGTTCTGGGATTCGAGGTAGATGTCACCACACCTAGCTAGAAATCATTTTTCTTAACTTCCTTTTTTTCAGCAGACCTGGGGCTTGAACCAGGGACTTTTCACTGAGCTATATCCCCAGCCCTTTTTATTTTTTATTTTGACACAGAGTCTTACAAAATTACTAAATTGCCCTGGCTGGGCAGGAATTTGCAATCCCCTTGCCTTAGCCTCCCAGAATACTGATATTACAGATGTGCACCATCATACCCAGCCAACTCTCAAGTTTTAATACCATAGATCTGCCTACTTTCAAAGTTTATGTAGATGTCCCAACACTCAGGAGGCTGAGGCAGGAAGATTCCCATGAGTTACAGGCCAGCCTGGGCTACATACTGAGTTCAAAACCAGCTTGAACTACATAGCTAGACCCTGTTTCAAAAATCCAAAACCAAAGTTTATGTAAATGTAATTGGTTTTATTCCTGTGAGATTCATCCACACTGCTGCGTGTAGCAGTAGCGCGTTTGTCTTCCTGCATGATATCCCCTTTTCTGAATATACCAGTTATTTATGTATCCATTATTATCTATAGATGTTTGGATTCTTTCCAGTTTGGAGCTACAAAGAATGATACAGCTTTGCACATTCACGAATATATCTCTTAGTGTACCACACAAGTGCATTGAATAAATACCTAAGAATGAAATTACTGGGTCAAAAGTTCAGTGCCGGGCGGGGTAGCGCACACCTGTAATCCCAGCACTCGGAGGCTGAGGCAGGATGATCGTTTAGAGTTTGAGACCGGCCTGGGCTACAAAGTGAGCTGAATTGTATAATGAGACCCTGTCTCAAAAAGAACAACAACAAAGAAAAGTTCAGGTGGTTTTGTTTGTTGTTGATTTTTTTGTGGTTGTTTGTGTGGTGCTGGGTATAGAACCCTGGGTTTCACACATACCAGGCAAGTGCTCTACTGCTGAGCTATACCGCTATACCCCTAATCCAGACTCTCAGACTTAATGGCTATCCCTAGAGGAGTTTGTCAACATAGTTTTGTCAGTTTACATTTCTGCCTCATTGATACAGGAAATTCCAGCTGCTGTATAATCTCATCAACACTCAGTGGTTTGTTTTTATTTTTCGCCACTCTGGTGAGTGAGTTTAATCTGCCTTTCCTGAGTAACTAATGAGCTTGAACATGTTTTTATTGGTCATTGGGATATCCTCTTTTAGGGAGGGCCTGTTTTAAGATTTCAGCCATTTTCAATTGGTTTGTAGGAATTCCTTGTGTATTCTGAATATGAGCCCTTAGTAATATGTATTGTCAGTGTCTCCTCAGTTCTGTGGTTTGTATTAAAGGCTTTGAATTTTTGACGTAGAAAAAATTATAATATTTGCATTTTTTTCTCCCTTTAAAAAAAAATAATGATGTCAATTATTTGGGATAAAATCCAATGAAATAAGATACCCAAATGGCACTGCTCTGTCTGCTTTGGCCAGGCCTCAAAAGCTGATGCCAAGCCAGATATGGTGGCTCATGCCTGTAATCCCAGCACTCGGGAGGCTGAAACAGGAGGATCGTTGAGAGTTCGAGGCCTGCCTGGGCTACAAAGTGAGCTCAAGGCCAACCTGAACTGCATAGCAAGACCCTGTCTCAAGAAAGACAAAAAAAAAAAAAAAGAAGCTGACGCCAATACAATGCTTCTGGTCACCCTGGCACTGCTAAGAGCAACAGATACTTCAGGATTTCTTTCTTTCTTTCTTTCTTTCTTTCTTTCTTTCTTTCTTTCTTTTGAGGGTCTTGCCATATAGTTCAGACCACTCACTATGGAGCTCAGGCTGGCCTTGAACTTGCAGTGATCGCCCTGCCTCAGCCTCCCAAGTGCTGGGATTGCAGGTGTGAGCCACCATGCAGGGAGGCTTCTGGATTTCTTGAGCCAAAACTGACAGTGAAAGTAGGGAGGCTGAGGTAAAAGCACTGACGAGCTGAGGTGCTTGGAAAGTGTTTTCTCTGCCCACCATCACTTGGGGTCAGGGAGGAGGGACCCCTCTCCGGCCCTCTGCCAGATGAAAGGCATCTCAAGGGGATCTCCCTGAATTTACTGCCTGGAGTTTCAGGAAGAACTGAGGCCTGAGCCTCGCCTTGCCGGAGGACCAGGGCTGTGGCTGAAGCCTCACCTGAGCAGGCAGTCACGTTGGGTGTAAACTGGACGTCCACCAACAGTGCCCAAAGGAGCAGTGCTCCAGGGCACAAAGCGGAAGGCTCCCGCAGTGCTCGCCGGGGATCATCTGGAAGGGCATCTTGCAGGTAAGAGACCCACAGAAGCCGAGGATGAGCAGCAAGTCGTCAAAATCTGCGTAGGAAGCAGCCAGGGTAGAGTGAAGGGAAGGACGACCTCTGAGGTCGAACCTGGAAGGGAAAGTCAGCTTGGACACTGTCCATTCCCAGAGGGCACCAGCGCCAGATGACACACAGCGGGCCACGGGATGGCTTCCCTCTCCCTCTAATCCTCTTTCCCCCAGCACAGGGTGGAGAGGTCAGAAGGTGGGGAGGTGACTGCAGAGAAACAGCTGAAGAGCCTTGGCTGGGAGCTCACTGGGAACTTTTTTTTTTTGTCTTTTTGAGACGGGGTCTCCCTATGCAGTTCAGGCTGGCCTTGAGCTCACTTTGTAGCCCAGGCTGGTCTCAAACTCGCAGTGATCCTCCTGCCTCAGCCTCCCGAATGCTGGGATTACACTCGTGTGCCACCACGCCTGGCTTCACTGGGAACTTTGAATCTGCCCTTCTCCGTGAGACGGGAGTGATGTGATGATAAGTCTGGGCTGGATTCTTCAAATATCTCTTCCAAGCTGTTTCCCTTCCGATGCATGAGCCATCTATCGGGTTTTTAATTTCAGTGATTATGCTTTAATCTCCAGAAATTGTTTGGCTCTGTCATATTTAAAAACCATTTAAATAGTCTTGTGTTCTTTGCTCATATTTTCAAGTCTTTTTTTCATTCTGTTTTTATTTTCTCTTTTCTGGGGAATGAACCCAGGAGACACTGAGTTACATCCTCATCGCTTTTTGTAAAACATAATAATAATGTTATTTTGAGACAGAACCTTGATAAGTTACCCAGACTGGCCTCAAATTTGTAATTCTGCTACTTCAGCCTCCTGAATAACTAGGGTTACAGATATATACAACTGTGCCTGGCTCATTTCTTTAACTATATTAAACAGTATTTTTTTTAACAGTGCTGGAGATTGAACCTAGGGCCTTCTATATGCTACACAAGCACGCTCACCCTGAGCCGCACCCCTCCTTCCCCGGCCCTAAACGTGGTCCTTCTGCGTGCTGGGCATGACACCTGCAATGCTGCTGTTTGATTCTGCTTGTTCGTGCCCTGTCTCTGCTAGCACTTCATTATCTTGCATGTTTAGTTTGTCTGTTTTATTTTGTTTGTTCTGAAAGCTGAATCACTGGCCTTGGAGTTCTATCTGTGGGATTTTTTTTTTTTTTTTTTATCAAGGCCCAGGTTGAAACTATAGTTCTAAAGGGAACTACTAGCTACTTCAAGTTATACAATCACGCAAGGGTTCTGTACTCACAAGCAGCATGCTTTTGGACTGAATGGCAACCTGGAGACCAGCTTCTGAAACATGCTCTGGGGAGATTCTTCTATCCCACTGTCCTTACTTAGGATCAAGTCGAGGACAGGCAAGACTTCTTGCTGTTCACTCCTGAGAGATAAGTTTGCTTCTCTTGGGCTCCTTAGTGGTCCCACTTTAAGGGGATCCTGTAGTAGAATCTGTTCCACAGGCACTGGGTACTGTTTCCTGCCCTCTGCCCTCCGTGCAGCCATTAAGGGGGAAGCTCCGGATCCCCAGACTCCTTGAGAAACCGTGGAGCTAAACTCACTCACTAAGAATGTCTCTTAGCATTCCTGCTGCCACTTCATTGTAGCCTCAAGAGGTTTCCTTGAAATGTCCCAGTGAGTAAGACCTTTACAAAATTTTTTTCAATAACTTATCCTAAGGGGACTGCCAAGTGGGTGTGTTTACCAAACCTCTTATAGCCTGTAGCTACACATCAAACCTGTGTCCTGCTACTCCTGGGACACAAGCTTCTGGATATCTGGATTAGATCCTTGTTTGAAAGCATCCAGAGGATTTCTGGCTACCTGAGAGCTGACTTGGTCCAATGTCTGAGTTGCACATAAGCAGGGACATTTAACTGAAACTAGTGACCCAAATAAGGTTACTTTCAGCTGCTTTGCTCAGCTGCTTTGCAAAGCCTATCACACATTTCACAATTAGGTGATTAGCTCTAAGATGCCTGTAATATTTCTTCCTTCCTTTCTTTCTTCGGTGGTACTAGAGATTAGACCCAGGGCCTCACATGTGCTAGGTAGCTCTACCACTGAGCTACATCCCCCGGCCTTTTTCTAAATTTTGTTTGGAGACAAGGTCTAGCTAAATCGCACACGCTGACCTCAAACGTGTGACCTCCTGCCTCAGCCTTCTGAGTACCCGGGTAGGAGCCACCACACCCAGCTGCCCGGAACATTTCTAAAGGAATATTACAAAGGAAGCCCAGCTACCGTCTTTCTGTCTTTTAACCTGCTTTTCAGGGTGCTGAGATCAAACCCAGGGCCTTGTTCATGTGAGGCAAGCACTCCACCACCGAGCTGCACCCCCAGCCCCAAGAATACTTCTGTGTGTTTGAAGTAGTGCTGCAGGGCAGTGAATGCAAGGGCCGCAGTGAACTGAAACACTCATTGGTAGGGACTACACAAGTGAAAGCTGGCGGCTGCTGAGAGGCCAAAATCAGCCAATGGCAACCGAGAACTTGAAGCTGGGGTGGTTGAGTGCCTGAGAGTTCTCTCGGATCTGCGATACTGCACATGGTCCCAAGTGAGCAGCCTCTCTGGGAGAGGGCTACGGCTGCTCATCAAGGGTGTGTTGTTTTCTTCCCTGACCGTATTTCCTAGCCTCCTTACAGAGAGGCGTGGTTTTGGCAAGCCGAATGTGGGCAGAAGAGATAGGCAGTACTTTCAACTCAGCTCATAAAAACCTCCTGCAGGGTTCTCATCTGCGCAGCGTGGCAACCTTTAACCTGAAAGGAATCAGAGAGAAGCAGTCATCACAAATTAACAGTGTGAGGCTTTTTATAAGAAACTTCAAGAAATGCTAGCGTCATCGATTCTCCCTCCCGCCTCCACCACAGTAAAGGACTTTTCTAAATTCAAGGATGTTAGAAAGACATGAATTCTGATTAGATCCTAGGTTGGAATGGGATGTAGAAAAGGGTTTTAAAGGTCATTTGAAGAATTTAAGAGATTTGAAGATGTATTACATACTACTATATCAGGCTGAGGCAGGAGGATCTTTATGAGTTCGAGACCAGCCTGGGCTACAAAGTGAGCTCAGGGCCAACCTGAACTGCATAGCGAGACCCTGTCTCAAAAAGACAAAAAAAAAAAAAAAAACCTTTACAAGAAATGTTAAAACTTTAGAAAATTAAAAAATACTTCAGAACATTTAAAATAACCTTCTGAATCATGGTTAGACACTTACATGTACATATGCACGGTAATTCTACAATGGGAGCAACAATCATGTTAGATGTTTATGTTAGTCTGTGACATAACTCATGTAGGTTTTGTTTGTTTTGTAGGAGTGGTATAATTCAATAATTTTTTTTTTAGTGCTGGCTATTGAACCTACGACCTAACACATACTTGGCAAGCAGTGTACTACTGAGCCCTACCCCAGACCCAAACTGAATAAAAATTGTAAAAAATGAGAAAAAAAAAATCACCAAAATCACACCCTACTTACTAGGAATAGAGCTGAGATAAAAACTCTGGTGCACACTCCTTTCCTCTATGACTGGAAAAGAGCCACAGGCTCGCTATGCTCTGGAATCAAATAACCTACTTCCCAATTTCACAGAGGGCTGACCTTGACAGTAATTTCTAAATGATTCTTAAGTGCTGAAGCGAGTCACAGAATGAAAGGAGAAGAATGCTTCTGAAACACTACTGTTTTGCAGAGCCCAGCTTGAGAATATGTTTGGGATTTATAAGAAGATTCAAGGATTTAATAAAACAGTGATTTAAAAACAAGAGGACAAGAAGTTTTTTGACATGGACTTAACAAGAGTTTAGGACAGTTAGGAAATACTCACTTCCAGGTAGTCTAATTGGTAGGATAAATTTGTAGGCAGAGATTGTTAAAGTGGAGAAATAGTCTGAAAGCTAATATGATTTTATGAAAGCCACTGCCGTACAGTAATAGACTTTTGCATTTCTCTCCCAGTCTTTCCAAATTCTGTTCTCAGACCTCTTCTTTTTGATCTTTTCCAGAATTTTCTTTTCTTTTGGTCTTTTTGAGACAAAGTCTCGCTATGCAGTTCAGGCTGGCCTTGAAGTCACTTTGTAGCCCAGGCTGGTCTCGAGCTCACAACGATCCTCCTGCCTCAGCCTCCCAAGTGCTGGGATTATAAGCATGCACCACTGTGCCCAGCCAGAATTTTCATCTGATTCCCCTCCCCTCCGCCGCACCTTTTGGCTTCTTAAGATAAAGTCTCCCTCTGTAGTTCAGGCTGGCCTTGAACTCACTGTGTAGCCCAGGCTGGCCATGAACTCACGGTGATCCTCCTTCCTCAGCCTCCTGAGTGCTGGGATGACAGATGTGTGCCATCATTCCCCTTTCAAATCCCCTTTCTTTAACCCATAATTCAGTGCAAATGTCTCCTACACTCTGTGTCTCAGCTGTATTTCTTTTGTGACTCTTTAAGCATGTTTTCAATTACCTCAGAAGCTGCACTAGGGTGTCCAGTGGCATCAGCCAGCTTTCCATTGCTGGGACCAAATACCTGACATACACAATGGAAAGGAGGCTTACTTGACTCACGGTTTCAGAGGAGTCAGTTCATAATCAGCTGGCTCGCAGGCAGAAACATTATGGTAGAAGGGCACGGCAGAGCAAAGCTGTTCATTTCATGGCAGCCAGGGAGCAGAGAAAGAGCAGGGAAGAGCCAGAGAAAAGATCGACCCTTCAAAGGCACGCCCTCAGTGACCTTTGTGCTCTAACTGGGCCCATCAGCCCCTGATAGCCCATTACCTCCCAATAATCCACTCAGCTATGAACTCACCAGTGACTGATCCATTGAGGAGGACAGAAGCCTCGTGATCCAATAACTTTCCGAAAGCCCCATCTCTGAACACATGAGACTTTTCAGGGGACATTTTAGATCTAAACCTTAACATCAGCTGACACTGCAAACTCAAAATAAATTCATTACTCTTCCTTCTAACTTCTCTGCTCTTCTGGACCACCGTCTTCCCAGTCACCTGCTCTCCACTTTAGACTTATTTTGGTTTTTTGCTTTTTTTGTTTGTTTGTTTGTTTTCTGGTACCGGGAATTGAACTCATGACCTTGCGCTTGCCAGGCAGGTGCTGTACCACTGAGCTAAATCCCCAGCCCCTAGACTTATTTTGTTTAGCTTGATTGTTTGCTTCTGTTCCTGACAATGGAGCCCAGGAGCACTTTACCACTGAACTACATCCCCAGCCCTTTTAAATTTTGTGTTGAGACAGGGTCTCACAAAGTTGCCCAGGCTAGCCTTGAACCTTCAATCCTCCTGCCTCAGCCTCTTGAGTAGCTGGCATTATAGGTGTGTACCACCTTAACCAGTGGAATGGTTTTGTTTTAATCCTGCCTTCTCTCCATCTGTGTTTTTACATTCTGTGTATTCTACTTCTATAGTGCTGCCCAGGTCTCCCCATCCTTCCTTTTCTTGTTATCAATTGGTACTGGGTTTGGTTTTTTTTGGTACTGGGACTTGTTATCAATTATAATTACCTCTAACCCCAGCTTGCTCAAACAGAGTATGCTGACACTTTAGACAGGATAACTCCTACCTCTTTGTAGTGGGGATGGTCTTGGGCACTGTGGAATATTCAGCAGCATCCCTGGTTTCTATCCACTATTTACTTGCACACACTTACACATCCTGTAGTGTAAATCAGGTATGTCTCCCCACATTACCAAATGTCTTGAAGGCGCAAAGTCACCCCCAGTTGTGAACTAAGGCTATAATCAAGTGATTACCATAGCATGTGTGTATGTGTGCATGATGCTAGGGATCCAACCCAGGGTTTCCTTTATGTTAGACAAGTGCTTTACCACTGAGTTCACTGCCAGGCCCATAGTATTTTTTAGAAAGCTCTTCCCATCTGTTATGGCTCATACCCCCAATTCATTTCAGACATTCTGTGAGTTTAATCTTTAGGTTTTTCTTTGACCATATTATTTGTATATGTCATAAAATTTTAGTGCTTTGCTGTAGGATCGTGCACACATTCCTCATTGTAGCATTTAAACTTTCCTACTACATATATGGCCCTAACCTACATTGCAGCCATATTTCCTACTAGTACTTTCTGTTTTTCAATTATAATGTGACCTTATTTTGAGAGAGGGATTTTACAGAGGCAATCAAGTTAAAATGAGGTCATTAGAGTGAGCCATAATCCAACATGGTGGTGCTTTGTAAGAAGGTGGAATTTGCACAAGGCATATAGAGAAGATGATACCAGAGACACAGGAAAGCCAGGCATGGTGGTGCATGCCTGTAATCCCAGCACTTTGGGAGGCTGAGTCAGGAGGATCATAAGTTCCAGCCCAGCCTGGATAACAGCAACTTAATGAGACCCTGTCTCAAAATTTATTATTATTATTACTATTATTATTATTTTTGTCTTTTTCAGACAGGGGCTCACTCTGCAGTTCAGGCTGGCTTTGAGCTTACTTTGTAGCCCAGACGGGTCTCAAACTTGTATTGATTGTCCTGCCTCAGCCCCCCTAGTGCTGGGATTACAGGCATGTGCCACAACGCCAGGCCTCAGAATTTTAAAAAATGAAAACAAACAAACCAAAAAAGTCCACAGGAAGAAGATAATCTAAAAGCTGAAGAGGCAGCCTGGAAGAGCTCTTTCCCTCATGGCTCTCAGAAGGAAACAACACTCCAAACACCCTCGCTTTTTGATTTCTATACCTCAGAACTAGTCCCTGATATATTTCTGCTTAAGCAACCCAGTCTGTGCTGCTTTATTAGGGCAGATAGAGCAAGTGGATACATGTCCTTTGTTTCTGGTATGATCTGCACCAAACCAGATGCCAGTTGTGTCAGCTCGCCTGACACACAGCTCAGTTCTAAATTCAAGTTTGGCACGACTGTGTCTGATTGGCAAAACCAAAACCATCATTGACCCCAAGCTGCAAAGACTTGGGAAATTTAGTTTTTAATTTTTCTAGGTTTTAAAACACAGCGTGGCATGCTGGGAGAAAGAAGAGATGCTGAACCATGTAATCTACAACATCCACCACAGCCTACAGAGTTCCACATGAGTGGGCCTCTCTCATCTTCCCTGTTTTTACCCCTTTTCACCCTGCTCCATTTCACTTGCCTGCTTGCCAGTCCTTGAACTTGCCAAGGGCACTGTTAGGCATTGCATTTGGCTATTTCCATAGCCCAGCATGCTATTCCAGACACATTCTCTCAAGTGAGATTTGTTCCCTTATTTTCTTCCATCTAGACATCTGACATCCTCATTGAGGTCTTCCCCGACCACCCCTACCTAATATAGAACCTCTTCTATCAATATATGTATTTCCCTTTTCTTTAAAATATAAATTCTTCAAGGCTGGACATGGTGACACAGACCTATAATCCCAGCACTCAAGGCTGAGACAGGAGGACTGCCACAAGTTCAAGACCACCTAAACTACACAGTGAGACCTTGTCTCAAGAAAAAAAGCATGTAAGCTCTTGCTCTGTTCTATTCATTGAATATGGCCCTCAAGTCTATTACAAACCCTGGAGATGGCTTTCTAGTGCCTTAACTCACAGCTGAGGTAGCATGTTTGTGGGGCTGTCTTGGTTACTTTTCTTTTGTTGCTGAGACAAAATACCTGACACCCAAAATTAGGGAAGGAAGGGTTTATTTAGCTCACAGTTTGTGGAGGTTTCAGTCCATAATCAGCTGGCTCCAAGGCAGGGTCACATGGTGAGGGGCAACAGCTCATGGCAGCAGAAAACAGCGAAGGCAGCAAGAGCAAAAAGGGAGGAGTGGCAGAGGGCAGGCCTCTTTCCCTCCCTTTTATTGTATGCAGAGTACCCGCCCCAGGGCGGGTGTAGCACTCACACCCATAATCCCGGCATTAGACCATGAATCAGTCACAAACTCTAGAAGCCTGCCCGATGACTACATGAGGCTTAGGGGAACATCTAGACACAAACGGTAACAGGGGCCATTCACTTCCTGATCTCAGACGCCCAGATTACTGTCACTGTTGCAGTGGTAGTGCAATTCTGGAGCTGGCAGTTGGGAAAGTAGATTCTTAATTTCTCAGCATCTTCTTTGTGCTCTCAACACATCTTTGTTGAATTAAAAAAAGAATGGCTTTTCCATACTCCTTGAGCATTCCCTGAACAGGCTAAGAGGGGAAGTTCAGAAAACCACAATTGCTGAGGATACAGCTCTGTGGCACGGTGCCTGCCTGGTGAACACAAGGTCGTGAGTTCAATTCCCAGTACCAGTAAATAAATAAAAAAAATAAAATAAAATAAAGTAAAATAAAATATGTTGGGGCAGGGGATGTAGCTCAGCTGCACAAGTGCCTGCCTGGCAAGCACAAGGTCCAGAGTTCAATTCCCAGTACCTAAACAAAACAAAACAAAAAAAAAGAAACCATAATCAAGAGCAAAACTGAATGGAAACCAAAAAGTTTGCAAAGTTTTGGAGATAAGAACAAGTCCAAAGTGAAGGGAGCTAAAGATGCTATAAATAGAGCTAAAACATGGAGAAAACATGAATGATATTCCATGTAAACAGTCCTACAGATGCACACAAAATATGCAAATCATGAGGGGAAAGGAAAGGATATGAATAGAAATGTCACAAAATAAATATGTGTCCAAAAAGTGTGTGCAGAGATTGTAGATTAGAATATTGGCTTCTCCACTTGGCAACAGCTAAATAATGTTGAGGGTTGGTGATGCTGTGAGGGGGATAACCCTTGTTCAGACACCTGCGGTGGGTATGTACATTTGGTAATGTTCGCATATGTTCCTCTTCAAAGATTAAAGTAGGGGAATGCTCCTCTAAGGGCACATAACAGCATGATTTAAAATATTAAAAGTGAGGAAATGGCTAAATCAATCAAGGCACACTTGCATTACTGCATACCATATAGCCAAAGAGCCGTACACTCTGACACATCAATGACATAGCATTAGATCTTAAAAGCATGGTGGTACACATCTATGACTTGGGAGGCTGAGGCAGGAAGATCATAAATTCAAGGCTAGTCTGAGAAATTTACTGTCTGAAATTAAAAAGACAAGAAAAAAGGACTGGCAATATAGCTCAGGGCAAGGCCCTGTGTTCAATTTCTGGTAGTACCCATGCCACCGTGAGAAAAAAAAAAAAAGAAAAAATTGCTAATATGAATAGTGTGATCATATGAAGGGAGAAACTAAGCTTATGTCTAGAAAGATACAGACCAAAGGTTAACTGTTACCTCTGGAACCCAGGTCAACAACCTCATTCTGCTGCTTTAGGAGTAAGTTGTAAAGGAGGCAGAAACAACTATAAAAATGTGCTTCTTGTTATGCAGCACTGTGGGTTAAACCCAGGGCCTTCATCTGAGCTCTAAGCGTTCCCTTAACCCTTTTTTTGAGACATGGACTCTCTAAATCACTAAGCTGCCCAGATCGGGCTTGAGCTCCTGGTAACCCTGCCTCAGCCTCCCGTGGTGTTGGGATTGATTATAGGCGTTCCCACGTCTGGCTCCACTTACATCATTTTATGACACTAGTTCAATATGGTTTTTTGTGTGTGTGTTTTTCGTTTTGTTTTGTTTTGTTTTTTTTTCTGGTACTGGGAATCAAACTCACGACCTCGTGCTTGCCAGGCAGGCGCTGTGCTGCTGAGCTAAATCCCCAGCCCCTACTAGTTCAGTGCTGAAAATTAAATTTTCATTTTGTTTTTTGAGTCAGGGTCTTGCTATGCAGTCCAGGCTGGCCTTGAACTGACTATATAGCCCAGGCTAGTTGCAAACTTGTGGCTGTCCTGCCTCAGCTTCCCGAGTGCGGGGATTACAGGTGCCCACCACCATGCCCGGCCCCAAATTTAAAATTTAAAAAGAGGAAATTGAAGTTTAAACACTTTCTTAGAAATGAAAACAATGTCCTTTTGAGAATCTAATTTGATTACTAAGTTTCTTTGTCAGAGTTGAAAAGTTAACTTTTTAAAACTGCTTACTGTGTGTCAAGTGCTACACCACACATATATTGTTTCATCCAAGTTTTACAATGCTATGCAGTAATTATTCATAATTCACCATTTTAAATACGAGAGAACTGGGGCTTATAAAAGTTGATGAGAACATTTAGACTGAAGAAAGTTCAGTGCCAATTCCTACTGATGGGTACAAAGTCAAACTGCTTCTGATCTGTCAGCTTCCTTGCTGGGCAAAATACTTGACACACATGATTTAAAGTAGAAAAATTTTACTTTTGCTTATGGTTTCAGAGGTTTCAGTCCATGGTTGGCTGGCCCCAAAGACAAAACATCATGGCAGAAGAAAAAAACCTGGTGGGGGCTGGGGGTTTAGCTCAGAGGCACAGCGCCTGCCTGGCAAGCACGAGGTCGTGAGTTCGATTCCTGGTACCGGAAAAGAAAAAAGAAAAAAAGCTGGCGAGCCAGGAAAAAAGTTGCTAACCTCATGGCACCTGGGAAACAGAACTGGAGAAGGGTCGGAGAGGAAGGAGACAGGGGCCAGATTTAATCCCCAAAATTATGCCTCCCATGACCCACCCAGATACACCCAGAAGTGTGCATTCTGATCTGTCCAGTGTCTCTCAAGAAAATCAAAGTAAACATCAAGACCTGTCAGAGCCAGCATTTGAAGGCAAGGGCTTTAACTCCAGAGTTCACATACAGCAGTCATTGTCTGTTATCAAGGAAGGAAGGTGGGGTTAAAGGTGTGCCTGAAAACCACCTGGAATGACCATCTCGGCTGTCAGAGAAGCTCAGCCTATACTTGTACTGGGAAAATAAAATTAAAAACAAATTTCCTCTCAACCCAGAACATTTCTCCACAAAGGTAGAAGAGAAAGAAAACAACTAAGTGTTACAGCAGAATTTGATACACAAACAACTTGGGAAGTCAGAAAGGAACATGACCCTTTCTATAGTGAAGCAGACACAACCCAAGCAAAATGTTGGGTAAGTTTTGTGGGTTGGAGTAAGGTGACGGAAGCAGGCGGGCCCCGTCACCCCCCTGGAAATGGGAGAAGGGCTTGGGTAGGGTGGAGAATGTCCTCCTTGGTTACATTTCAAAGAGATAGCTCCAGTGTCCAAGAAGGAAATACTCCTGAACTGGAGGCTGGCCAGAGGCTTCGTGAGCCATTAAAAAGATTTGTAACCTCTTGAGGACAGAGGAAAAAAATCCTGAAGGAGAAGGTAAAAGTGGAGGGGCAGAGGGAAGTCTCCTCCCTTATCTTCAACGGAGAAAAAGTTTATACTTGCCTTTCCAAGTCTTCTTATGTTAAAGTGGAGTCAGTAGTCTCAGACTTACTGAATACATTGCTATTCCTCTCCATTTATGTATATTTGATGTTAGAACTGCCAGTGTATCTCAGTGGTACAGGGCTTGGCCGGTGTGTGAAGGGTGCAAAGCCATGGATCTGAGCCAGTACAGATAATATACATATTATAAAATCATTATGTGTATATGTGTACATAAAATACCTGATTCATGTATGTTCTCTAAAGTTCTTGTGTTGGAAGTTCAACCCCCCCCCCCAACGCAACAGTGTTAGTTGGGTTGAGAGGAAGGACCTTTGAGGTGCACGAGGTCACTAGGTCAGGAGGGCTTGCTCTAGTCTGTACCTCATAAAGGTCCCTCTGAACTGGAGATGAGAACATGGCAGCCTGGCTGGGGCAGTGGGCCTGGTGCGTTTATTGCAAAGTCCTGGGACACATGCGCAGAACATTCTCCAAAGACCTGCTCGCGGACCTCTCACAAGAACCTGAGCAGTTTGGGATAGGATGGCCTAGACCTAAGACGGCCTGGGGAGTGGGAGATCGGAGACACGGTGCCCGGTGAGTTCACTGCTACTGTGTTCTGTCACAGTACTGTAGCCCACCCTCACACCGTAGGGGAAACTTCTTTTCCTGCTTTTACTTCGCCCAGTCTCAGTCTGCAGAGCACATTTCTTTTCCCACCTTTGATAAAATGTAAAAGCTTTGTTACCTTTTGTGCTTGTCTGGACCAATTCTTTGTTGGGGGTGGGTGTTAAGATAGGGTCTCACTATGTAGTTTGGGCTATCCTTAAACTCAGATTACAGGCATGCGCCACGGTTGATCAATCCTTCCTTCAGGACACAAAGAACCTAGAAACCACTTCTAGAGAGACACCAGCTACCCAAACCTGGTAAAACACACCGCATCCCATCATCATCAAGCTGAGGACCAAGTGGCCAGCACATGAGCCCTTGGGAGATAAACTGGAGCCACATCCAACTGATAGCCAAAGCCTAGGACAAGGACCTGAGATAGAGGCTACGAATAAACTTGGAGTGAGGTAAGACGGATGAAATAAAAAATAGGCTGAAAAGAGACAAGGAAAACCATAATTTTAGAAATGAAAACCAAAGCTCTGGGACACAACCCCACCCAGTTTAATTGTTTTTCCTCTCACTCTTCTTCCAGAACGCAAGCCTGGGCAATTCCCTTTCACCTGCAAGCAGATTCAGCCATTCCCTTTTCACCTGTGGATAGACGGCCTCCTTACCTGTGAATTAGGCTTTCCCATGTGAGCAGGCCCTTACCTTCCTACCCCCAGCCACCAAACCAACACCCAGACCACCGCCCAAACCACACAGAGGTTCCACTTCCCCAGAGGTGCATCTCACTTCTTCGAGCACCCCCATTCCACTCGAGTACGTCCTAAAATCTCTGCTAATAAACACTTCCCATGCACCTTATGGGCATGTTCTGAAAATTCTTTTTCCAGGATAGTGATATAGGAAAAGTATAACCCCCAACCTGCTAGATGTCAGATGTGTGTTGTCGTCCTAAAACATCAAGGAATGAAGCCGTGAACTAAAAGAAGTTAGGAAAGTTTTATTGGAAACAAGGAGAGAAGAATAGCTCTTGTATTTCCAGGAGGGGGTCCCCAAGGTGGGCTGCCACTGAGGCCCTTTGTCAGGGGTAATTTACTGTTATGGCTTGTGTCTGGATGTCCCCCCGAAAGCCTCATGCAGTCATGGGGCGGGCTTCTAGAGTTTATGATTGATCCACGGTCCAATGCTGGGATTATGGGTGTGAGAGCGACACCCGCCCTGGGGTGGATAGTTTGCATATGATGTAAGGGAGGGAAAGAGGCTGCTTGCTGCCGCTCCTCCTTTTGTTCTGGTTGCTTTTGCTGTGTTCCGCCACCATGAACTGTTGCCCTCTGCCTTGTGCCATCCTGCCTTGAAGCCAGCCAAGTATGGACTACAATCTCCACCAACTGTGAGCTAAATAAACCTTTCCTTCCTTAATTTTGAGTGTCAGGTATTTTGTCTCAGCAATGAGAGAAAAGCAACCAAGACATTTACGCAGCAAAGTCACAATGTGGGAGAAGGTGGGTCAAACTACAGCCAACCTATAGGATTACAAGTACTGTATAGCTGCTTAGCTAGTATTGACCCAATAGGAAAATGAGTCATGTAGCAAGAGTACATGGAAAGAACAAAGACTTTCTGTGGAAGGGATGGGGCCAGGTGCTGTGATCACCCACCTGGGAGACTGATGCCTATCTGCACTTACTGGACCAGGTGGTGCTAATTACAATATAATCTCTGTTATTGTTTATCCCTTAGGGAGGCATGTAGGCCTGGCCATTGCGTCTTTGTCTTGAGGCCTGGCCTTCTTCAGATGAGCCTCCAGCCACAGTTCTGATGTCTTTATTTTTAGACTGACTTCCTTGAGAGCCCAGTCCCTCTCCAACTACATATTAATTTCTATCTAACTTAGCTGACTGTAATAACAAGAGCCTGTAAACTTCCTCACATTTTATGTTTATGGCAGGTTCAGTTCCTCATCACAGCTTTGAGAACCTCTCAGACCCAGCCAATGACAAGAGGTTGGTTTGAACTTTTTTTTTTTGATGGTGCTAAGGATCAAGTCCAGGACCTCATACATGCTAAGTAGGTGTTCTACCACTGAGCCATAGCCCCAGTCCTGGTCGTTTGAACAATATCATAAGACTTCTTACACTCTTGTGTCAAAATGCAAATACAGCTAGCTGGGAACTCACTCTAAGACTTTATCAGTCAAATCTTCCTTAACTTTTCACAATCAGCTAATGGCATTATCAGGGAGGAAAGGTACCAACACACAGGGTGAAAGAGGTTATGGTAAATCCAGCAATGCTGAAGGAAAGATAGCAACGCTGATGGAAGGTAGACAGTCTGCCAAAGCCAAATTTCAGCTTCCTTTGCTTTGTGAAACACAGAGGTTGCCCCAGGCAGACGCAATCATTTCCTGGTGACTGAATTGCCCCCACAAACAGTAAGAATGTCTACCTGAGCCATCTTGTAAAACCAAAACCAAGAGAGTGATCAGTCAGACTCTCATCTGCCCTAGTAAATCCATAAACCTGGTCCTCGTTCTTTTTTCATCTGGACCAGCCAAATCCTTTTCATCAGAGCTGTGTCTTTTTTAGCTCCTCAAGCTGAAGTCCATTCCCTATTTTCTCTTGCTTTCTAACTCAATCTAATAAATCTGTCTTGCCTCTCACTGATACATCCCAAAATGCTCTTCTGTGATGACAGCTGAAGAATCTCCTCCAGGGGGCCCACAAATTGAGGTCTCCATCTCCTCTTTGAGGAACCTCTTTGGACCTGGTCAGGAGACAAGACCAACATTCTTTGTATTTCCAGCATTTAACAGGTGGTGTCTGGGAATGCATGATTTTTAAGTAGAGTCTGGCATACGAAGACAAATGGGAAGTTCTAGTTTAAAGCATTTCCTAGTGAGAGTCAATAATTTCAAGGGCGATGGTTTGAGGGATGTCTCAGTCACTTCCCTCATTGTTGGGACGAAATACTCAACACCCTCAACTTAAAGGAGGAGAGGTTTACTTTAGGTTTATGGTTTTTTAGAAGGTTCAGTCCATGGTTGGCTGGTTCTAAGGCAGAGACAACATGGTGGAAGGGCCTGGACAGATGATGGCTACTCACATAATGGGACAACTGGGAAGCAGAGTGAAAAAGAAGGAGCGAGTGAGGGAGATACTGTACTGCAGACCTTTCTAGGTTTTGCCCTCTTCTGACCAGGCCCCATTCCTTACAGTACACTCAATCATGAATTCATCAGCGGATTGAGCCACTTATAAGCACTGTGTTCCCACAATCCCCATTACTTCCCCCAAGCCCCGCCTCTGAATACATGGGGCTTTGGGGGACATTCTAGATCTAAACCACAACAAGGGAAACCATAACATGGACCTTCTGTCTTAGTCTGTTTGGTGTTGCTATAGCAGAATACCACAGACAGGGTAATTTAAAGAAAAAAGAAATTTATATGGTTTATGATCTAAGAGCATCATGCTGGCATCTGGTAAGGTCCTTCGGGCTCTACCACCCCATGCTGAAGGGTGGAAGGGCAAGAGGGCAAGGCAAAGGGAGCAAGAGAGAACCAAATGTTCTTTTATAACAAATCCACTCTTGCACTGATAAAATTGCTCCTATGTTAGCAACATTAATCCATTCATAAGGGCAGAGTCCTCATAACTTACACACTTCTTATGAGGCCCCACCTGCCAGCACTTTTAGGTGGTAGATTAAGTTTCCAATACATGACCTTTTCAGATTGCATTCAAATCACAGCACCTTCTATTTCTTACGTCTGCTCTCAGAAAAAATAAATTCCATTTATGTGTAAGAGTATCCCTGATGCTCTAGAACTGAAGGTGAATTTTCTTGGTCCTTATCTGAATGTGGACGTAGAGGAGAAAAAATTTTTCTCTCCACTCTTCTTTTCTTTATTTGGAATATGCAAAGAAATTAACAAAAGACAGATGAACAGTAGAAAAGGTAGAGAATGTTTATTTCATAAGCAAAGGACATCATGGGAAAAAAGAAGTCAAAAGCCAAAGAAGCTAGGTTAGACCCGGGGGCTTCTATACTACTTTAACAAAGAGTGATAAATTATACAGGAGGTGAAGGAAAATCAGGTTAGGGCTGTAGGGAGGTAAATTGTGGGAAGGTGACTAGGAAATGTATGGTGCACAAGGCTGTTTAGTAAGGTTTGTTAGGAAGGCTCAAACTGTCTGTGATGATGAGGAGGCCCTGGAGTACTTCTCTCCCTAGTATGGAAGAGTGGGACACTTTTACAAAGGGATAGTTGTGCCTGCTTCTAGGAAGACATGGGGAGGGCAAAGAGCTCCTCCTGCTTCTACTGTCTTCATTTATGTTGGGTTTAAAGTAGTCCTTACGCCAAAATGGTTTATTTGCAGTGGGACACTTGGATCCCTTTTATTGGTATTTTTAAAAGGGAGATATTAAAGTCTCCCCTCTCTTCCAAACAGCTTTTCCATACAGCAGGGAAAGTCAGGCAGGAATAATAAAGCAGGCTCTGCTGTAGAAATCAGAGCTCAGTCAAGGACTCTCTGTAACCTGATTTCACCACGCACTTTCGGGTTAGCCATAACATTATCATACACGCATTAAAAAAGAAAACTTAAATCATTATTTTGAGTATGGGCTTACTTGAGTCTGACCTATAGTATAGTACTCTCAGTAAAAGGAACTTAAATAGGTATGTTGAAGTGTGTGTTTGTATACCTAATACGTAACTAGAATGTGACCCATAATACTCTCAGTGTTTTAGCTCATAGAATGTCCTGGATGTACTGTGATCTTATTTCTAATAGCTAAATAAGCTCATCCCCATAGAGCCACATGCGTACTGCACTGTGATGTAGTAAGAGAAGAACTAGGAAGTTCTCAGCGGGCTACCGCTGTAAGCTTCCTGCTGAGTCACTGAGCTGATCTATTTTTAATCCAATGAGCACAACTTCTGTTTGGTGTGACCTTATCTGAATGATGTGTTCCGTGGCGCTCATAAAAAACTGCACTATTCAAAAAAAATTGAGAAAATGTTCATTTTTATTACCCTGACAAAGTAATTATGCTGCCTGTTCAGTTAGACGTGAATCTTTTATTTCAACTAGATATCAAATATTATCTTAATAAAGACAGACAGGTAGCCACATTATAAAATCAAAACAATTTTTAAAAGCCTCGTAAAACTTTCTTATTTTTCTTTGAGTATTCAATACTTTATAGTAACACTGGAAATTCATTGTGAAAATTACTTTCTTTTTTGTTTGTTTGGTTTTTGAGACCCAGTCTCACTGTGTAGTTGAGGCTGGCCTTGAACTCACTTTGTAGCCCAGGCTGGTCTTGAACTCACAGTGATCCTCCTGCCTCAGCCTCCCTGGTGCTGGGATTACAGGTGTGCACCACCACCCTCAGTTTATATTCTTACTTTACATAAAGTTGTTTGTGAAGTCAGAAAAATGAAACAGCCTAAGGTCACCACAAGACACTGCTTCGGAGGTCAAATTAGATGAAAAAAATGTTTTGTTTTGTTTTGTTTTGTTTTGTTTTTGCTGGGAAAGTGTCCCATGAAACTGTGAAACTCCAGAAAAGAAGAATCAGTCATGTTCATAAAGCCACCATTAAGTAGAAAAAAAATGCCTTGTAATTGGGTATCATTTGTTAGTGATTTCCATTTTGATTTCTACAAGAAAAGAAATAATTTGATGCTAATTGTTTGAAGAGACTAAGAGAAATGCTGATGTCCTCCTGTGTTGGTTAATTGTCTCTGCAACTGTAAGGAAATAAACTTCTGTTGCTTAAGCCACCTAGTCTTTGTTTTGTTTCTTTTTTTTTTTTTTAAGAGAGGGTCTCACTATGTAGTTCAGGCTGGTCTTGAACTCACTTTGTAGCTCAGGCTGGTCTTGAACTCACAGTGATCCTCCTGCCTCAGCCTTCCAAGTGCTGAGATTACAGGCGTGTGCCACTACACCTGCCAACTCTAGTTGTTAAAAGCAAACTGACTACTTCAATTAAATTTAACTACTATATTTTAAATTATGGATGATAAAATTTTGAAGCATAAGTGTGTGAAAAATAGTATGACTTCTATTTTCAAGTTATAATCTTTTCAAGGAGATAAAACTTCTACTGATCAAAATTAAAAGGCAGGGGTTGGGGATTTAGCTTAGCGGCACAGTGCCTGCCTGGCAAGCACAAGGTCGTGAGTTCGATTCCCGGTACTGGAAAAAAAAAAACAAAAAAAAATTAAAAGGCAAAACAGAGAAAAAATAAAGCAAAAAAAAATTTTTTTTTAAATGAATATAAACAGGTACCAAAATACATGATTCATAGAAAGGGCTATTAGGACAGGAGAAGTTATTGGAGAGTCTGAGGAGGGAGTGGGACTTGAGCCAGGTCTTGAGACGGCCTCGTTCGTGTCTGTGATATCTACGCAGCATCTCTGATTTAGGGTTCACACTCTGCTCCACCAACTCCAGGGAACACCTGCTACTCATAAAGAATGCTCTGAGGGTGGCGTCACTCCCATGTGAATGGTGTTGCGTGGAATTGTGCAAGGAACACTCCTGTCAGTCATTCCTCAGCGTTCCGAGACTTGGAGGTCCAGGTCCTATTTGCCTAAAAGAAGTTTATGAAAGTGTAAGAAGGGCCGGGGACACAGCTTTGTGGCATAAGTGCTTGCCCGGTAAGCCTGAGGTCATGAGTTCAATTCCTGGTACAAAAAAAAAAAGTGTAAGAAATAGCCGCGGTAAACCTGTCATCCCCATAAGTATCCCAGCTGCCCACTCTAGTCCCTTCTTCTCCCGTTTTAAATAGTTCCCCAAATTTGAGACATTGCTACAGGCTTAAATTCTCTCCTGGAGATATTTATATGGCACAATGTGTGTAAAATATGTCTCCTCATTCATAAAATGAGGGTGTTCATAATGCCTTGTCCTACTTATCTAAAAATAGCTTCCTATCTGTAAAGTGGGGCTAATAATACCTGCCCTATTGATTTCACAAGGCTGTTTTGAGCATCAGACGTGATACTATGTAAAAGCAGGTTGACACGCAAGGTATGACGTAAATCAGAGGCGTTAGGGTAGCTCTAACCCTGGCCAGTGCTGAGCCCAAGCATCTGGGAGAAGAACAGACACTGCCCATAACAATGCGTTAGGCCACGAATGGGTAGGACGCTCGCTAACCTGGAGACACATCAAAATGTGTGTGCTGTATTTTGTCTACTATTTTTATGAATAGCTATTTTTAAAGGAGTTGGCCCAAGCCCCTGCAACTGGTGTGACTGCATTTCTAAGGCTGCCCATAAATGGTGCAGTGTTTAAAGGGAGAAGATGAATTCTATTTCTCTTCTCATACTCTGTTCAGCTTGTCTGTAGTTTCCCGTTTCTTTCTACAAAGGGTGACATTGTTTAGAGTAGAATTGTAGATAGAGTTCTTTTCGATACTTTGTTTCTACCTCTTAGGCTGGCTCCAGCTGAATACATTGGCTAAGATCACTGAATTTTCTTCTCAGAAGTGAAAGGGACTTTGTAATAACTTTCTGGAGAATGAAATGTACTCTTCTGCAGGAACCAGAAACCTGGGCTGGTGTCCCAGCTTTGTTTGTCTTTAAGTCGGTTTCCTCCTATCTCTGGGGCTTTAGTCTCCCTACCCATTCACTGGATGAACCATATTTTGCTCATCCATTCATCTGTTGGTGGATATTTGGGTCATTTGCACATTTTGGTAATTTATAAATAATGATGTTTACCCATGGAGGTATAAGTTTCTGTTTGGGTTTTTAAAAAATTCTTTCTTGGGTATACATTTAGATGTGGAACCTCTGGATCCTCTGTTTAATTGTTTAAGAAACTGCCAGATGGCTTTTCAAAGTAACTAGGCCCAGTGCTGGGGATCTAGCTCAGTGGCACAGTGCCTGCCTGGCAAGTACAAGGTCCTGAGTTCAATTCCTGGTACCAGAAAACAAAGTAACAAGGCCATTATGCATTCTCACCGGCTGTGTCTGAGTGCTCCAATTTCTTTATATCCTCACCAGTGCTTGTTGTGATCTGGCTTTAAGGTTGCTAGCCTGTATGGGGTATCTCATCTGACAGTAGTAGTACAGAGGTTTTCCTGGTTGATTTGGTTTGCTTTGTTGCAGTTTTGGAGATTGAACCTAGGTCCTTCACACCGAGCTACAGCTCCAGCCCTTTTTGTTTTTCATTTTGAGACAGTGTCTTACTAAATCATTAAATTGACCACGCTGGGCTCCAATGTGTGATTATCCTGCCTCAGCCTCCCAGAGTGCGGAGATGACAGCTGTGCACCATGACACACAGCTTCAGTGTGGTTTTAATGTGCATTTCCCTAATGTTGCTATGCTTATTGCCGTTTGTACATCTTCCTTGGAGAAAGCTTTTTTTTAGTAATATGATTATTTTTCAGAAAATGAGTAAATAGAAACCTATCTCACTACTACATCTTCTAAATCTTGAAAACAAAATTAGAAATAGCTATCTTACTTTCAGGTTTAAACTTTTGCCTCTGAGGTTTTTGCTACTTTTTTTTTTCTTTTTTTTTTTTGTTTTTTGTTTTTTTTCCGGTACCGGGAAAAGTTTTTTGTTACTGTCGATCTGATTTGGTTTTATTTTCTGCTGTGCTGAGGCTCAAACCCAGAGATTCACACAAGACAGGCACAGTCTGACCACACCCCCAGCCTTCCTGAATTCAAGGCACATTCACTAGAAAAGCTAGTTTTACTAGATCTTTTTCATGTCTGTGATTGTATAATAGTTATATTATTAAAAGCATAGCAGTGCAATTCATAATAACTAAATCTTGGAAGCAGCCTATATATCCCTCAACAGATGAGTGGATAAAGAAAACGTGGTATTTATACAAGACGGAGTACTACTTTGCCATCAACAAGGGTAAACGTGAGTGATCTGTAGGAAAATGGGAACATAATATTAAGTGAAGTAAATCAGACACCCACGCTTAAATAGCACATGGTTTCTCTTATGTGAGAAACCCAATATATAAATAAAATGCAAAATAAAAGGCAGGCAATAAGGGAAAAAAGAGAAAGAAAAACATTACTGTAATACAACATGGCCAATATATCTAAATGTGTACCTTCATTTAGCACAATTATGTATTTCATATGGTTTTTGGTCTGTTAGTCTGGTTGCTAATTTGTTTAGGATAATTAACTTGATGAAGACATAAATCAGTTGTTGGCAAAAACCAATCAACAAATCAATCAATAAATAAAATTACTTTTATGATTTGTAAGAAAATAAAAATAAAAATAAAAGCATACACATCATAATGCATGATCTCCTCCAGCATTCAGTTTCCAATATCAAAGACTTCCCGGGGGATATAGCTCAGTGGCATAAGCACCTGCCTGGCAAATGCAAAGTCATGCGTTCAATCCCCGGTACCAAAAAAAAAAAAAGAAAAGAAAGACTTTCCGTGCAGGATGGGATGAAGCGAAATGGTAGAGCGCGTGCTCACCATACACAAGAGCCTGGATTTGATCCTGGAACCAAAAATAATTAAAAATTAAAATCCAGTTGCTCCTCAGAATGTCCTTAGTGAAGAAGTAAAACTTTGTAATCTTAGGTCAATCTCCATCCTCGAGTACGTGTCTTTTTAATGTTCTGTGTGACAAAGTGGGAAAGACACATTTAGCCTTGCTGCACAAGCCCAAAGGGGGCCAGGAGCAAGGCCAGGGTGAAAGCACTTGTGTTTGAGACACAGGGCCTGTTGGCCTAAGAGAGAGCCTGATAGGCCCATGAATTATTCATACTTGGGTGTCTGACAGATCTTTACCGTCAGATAAACAAAGTGATCCTCCCACTTCAGGGAAAACAGCTGAAGTTTTTTGTTGCCAGTGATAAAATTTGAGTTTCCAAGTAAAAATCAGAATCTTAGGCAGCTTTTTTTGCGTGTTCGCATTCTATACTGGGCATGGAAGCCTAGGATGTTCTACTATGGAGCTACATCTCTAGCTCCCACCCTCCCCAACCCCACCTCACTCAGGTGTTTTTTTTTTGCAATTCTTCTGCTTCAGCCTCCTGAGTAGTTGGGATTATGTGCCTCCATGCATGGTGAATATTAGGAAGCTTTTATCTGCTACTGTGAACTTGATGACTTCCCAGTATTTAGACTTTTCCAGTGAGGTAGGTGATAATCTTAATGAACATGAGGTTTTTTGTTTTTGCTTGTTTGCTGGTGATCAAACCCAGAGCGTGACACATGTAGGTAACCATGTGGCTTGTGCCTAGATGTCCCCCTAAGCCTCATGGGGTCATAGGTGGGGCTTTTGAGAGGTGGCTGGGTCTAGGGTGTGTGTGTGATCCTGGGATTAAGGGTGTGTGATTACTAACTTGGTCCACTGATTGATTTGGCATAGTTCTGAGTGTGGATAATGGAAAGGCCCACCCTGGGTGTATAGCCTGCTCCCTTATAGTCTATCCACACCAGGTTTAAATTTAACTTTCTTAAAATTAATTTTTAAGAAACAACTGAAGTTGGGTGTGGTGGCACACACCCGTAATCCCAGCATTCTGAGAGGCTGGGGCAGAAGGATCACAAATTCAAGCCCAGCCTGGGCAAATTCATGAGAAGCTGTCTCAAAAACAAACAAACAAATAAACAAATAAATAAATAAAGGGCTGGAGATATAGCGCAGTGTTTCAATAGCTCCTGAATTAAATTCCCAGTACAAAAAGAGAGGAAAAGAGAGGAAAGAAAGACACTTTTATTCACTCTAAATACTTTTATCTTCTCTATGTGTGTATGTGTGTGTATTTCCCCCATTTTGTGACCATTTATTGAAAATTTAAGTGCCAAACGCTCAACACTTGTTAAGCCACGGCATGCATAGGAAATACAATCTGTGCGGCCTATGAAGAGTCCCTGACTTGGGTTGAATGAACGGAGGTTGCCGTCCCCAGGATGCACCCACCCATCCAAGGGACGAGGAAAACAGTACCCTGGAATCCTGTTCCTCCCAGGCTAGGACACTCTGGTGCATTCCTTTCTCACACATGAGCACATGCAAGCACACATCCCTGCACACAAGCATAATTTATATGTTTGAAAGAGATGCATCTTCATTCCTCTTTTCAAGAAAGGTGTGTTGGTCAAGATAAGCCATGTCGCACCGTGACAACAAAATAAATCCCCAGATCTCAGGGACTGCCAGAATGAACGGTGGCCCCCACATCCCAAAGCCCTGTGATGAGGTCCCAACCTCCAGAACCTCAAAAATGTGCTTGAATTTGGAGGTAACCTTTTCTAAAAGGTGAGTAAATTCAAATAAGGCCAGCAAGGTGGGCCCCTAATATGATATGACTTGTGTCTGCCTAAGAAGAGAAAGGGACCCCCAGGGACGTGTGCGCACAGAAAAAAGGCCAGGTGGGAACACAACAGGAAGGCGGCCATTTGTAAGGCAGAGAAGAGCCCGGGGGAAATCAACCTGACGGACGCCGTTTATTCTGGTAAGGAAATCGATTTCTGTCGTTTAAGCCTCCAGGCTGTTTGCTTTAATGGCAGCACTAGGAGCAGAATGACTTCACAGAACAAAAGTTTATTTCTTCCTTGTTCAAAGTCCATGGAAGGTCCTGACATTATCTTCTGCTTAGTGAGTCAGGCCTCCATCTCCTGCGACCCCACTGTTGCAATAAGTGACTCTGGGGCCCAGCCTCCTACCACGGGGGGCCCTCAGATCACTTCTGCTCACTTTGAACTGAGGACCAGACTGGGAAGGAGGAGTCACCCGGCCCCCCCCAACAGCAGAGACTGGGATACAGTAGGGTTCACGCTACTATCTGTGTCACAAGACTAAATTACTTTTGGCTCTGGTTAAAACAAATGAATGTAGTTTACCAGTTATCCAGATTGCCTCGTGATAAGAACACTAACAGATCTATCTATCCCTTTGTGGAAAGCAGGGCTTTATTAGTATTTGACTAAAAACAAATGGGCATTCTTTCCATTGTTTTTTAAGAGAGTACACACTGATTTCTTTCCCTCTGTTACTTTTAGCCCTCTTGAGATTTCTTTGATGGTTTTGCTTTCATCGTGATGGTGTATGGCTTTTCACACTATTAAAATACCATTGCCAGTGAAAATAAACGCTTGACCACCCCAGGAAACATTAGGGAGAACGGAAAAACTCTGCCCAAGTTCACGCCTTTTCCAGAGCACTTTTTGTATCCCATTTCAACATTTCAGATTACTGCTCAAGACCCTCCCTTAATCATTGCCCCAACGCACCATACCACACACACACATACACAAATACGTGCACGCATGCACACACACACACACACATGCACTACACTCCCCAACTTGACTCCTCTGAAACTCAGATTTTTTTTCTTTTCTTCTCCCACTAAGTCATTTCAATTTAAAGCAAATTAATAAACAATTATTGGGACACTAGACCATTTGTTTTTGTTGTTGTTTTGTTTTGTCTTTTTGAGACAGGGTCTCACTATGCAGTTCAGGCTGGCCTTGAGCTCACTTTGTAGCCCAGGCTGGCCTCCCACTCGCAATGATCCTTCTGCCTCAGCCTCCCAAGTGCTGCGATTACAGGCGTGCGCCACCACGCCCAGCTGTTTTTGTTTGTTTTCTGAGACAGGGTCTCCATTGTGCAGTTCAGGCTGGTCTTGAACTCACTGTGTATCCCACCCTAGACTCAAACTCACAGGGATCCTCTTGATTTCACCTCAGTGCAGGGATTATAGGCTTGTGCTACCATGCCCAGCTTGACATTTGTTTTAACCACTTGTGTTTTTTTGTTTTTGTTTTGGTTTTGGTTTTTTTGTGGTACCAGTGATCGAACTCAGGACCTTGCGCTTACCAGGGAGGTGCGTATGCCACTGAGCTATATCCCCGCCCCAACCACTTTTTAACAATATATAATGTTCCAGATTTTATGAAAGTGTCTTGATTTTAAATGCTGTCTTTTTATTCTCAGATCATAGCTTTTATCCACGACACTCTTGTTTTTCTCTTGCATAATTTGAGTGTATTGCATCTACTAATGAAAAACACGAAACAACATACATTCGTAGTAGAAAGAGCATAGCTAACCAGGGTGTAAAATACTGACAAATTATTTGGCTAATGGAAATGCCAGAAAGTAGGTGCTGTCATCACAGAGGTAGATAGAATGACACTACTGTATAGTATGTATGTCCTGTTTACTATGTACATGCTACTAAGTGGTTTTTACATTCATTACTCTATTTAATTCAGCGTACAATCCTATGAAATAGGTAAAATTATCATGTGCTATTACAGATGAAGAAAGTAAAGTTCAGAGGAATAGTAAGAGCAAGCAGCCAGAAAGCTGTGTCAAGCCCAGCATAGCTGACCCATATGTCATGCTCTTAACCACACTGCTGTTATCTCCTGCAAGCATGGGAAATAATGTAAAGTTTTAAGAACAGGATAACAAAAGGCACTAGATTTTTAGTGTTTGCTACCAGTTGAGCTCAAATGTATATCTACAAAAAAACGATTGGAAATATAATTTTTTCATTAAAAAATCGGGAAGAAGCAAAGAAATATGAAATGAGAAAAAAAACCTACTCGTTACTCTATCATCCTGACCCGTTCATACTTTGGTCTATTTCCTTCCTATATATCTTTGGTGTAATTTTGCATACACAGTTTTGTCTCGTGTAGCATTTTCACTTGTTATGACATAAGCCTCCGTTAAAAACTGAAAGACCCCTGGGAGTTTTAGAAGTTAGCACTAGTTTGTATTAGTTAGGATTAACTTCAGCAGTGAGGGATAGAAAGCACCAAGCAACAACAGATTAAAGATTATTTGTGTCGGGGCTGGGGATTTAGCTCAGCGGCAAAGCGCCTGCCTGGTAAGCGGAAGGTCGTGAGTTCAGTTCCCGGTACCGGAGAAAAACTGAAAAAA
>NW_004955441.1:11221752-11228026 GCF_000276665.1 Chinchilla lanigera | reverse complement strand
AAAAAAAAAAAAAAAAAAAAAAAAAGATTATTTGTGTCTAAAATAAACGCAAGCAATTAGGACTTTTATGAGGGCCTGATGGGATCATGAGGAACCAAGCGCCTGGATTCTTGCTGCTTCAGCGCTGTCAGCACACAGTTTCCACAGCGTGTCCCAAAACGACTTCTTGAGCTTCGGGGATTAAGTCCACAGCTGACCAGTGGAAGGACGAAAGTACAGGAAAAATATCCTTCTCTTTCTAGATATTTCTTGGAACTTTCTGACATCATCTTCATACGCCATTAGCCAGAGCTGAGGCCTGTGGTCACACAGAATTGGGAACCACCCTAAAAATGTGTGCTTTACTCCAGGTGGTCACCGCTTGACTCAAAGTTAGGGTGCTAGGGCTGTAGGATGAGCACCAGATGGGTTGGTTATGGGAAACAAGCAACAAGTCTCCTGGTAGCTGAGGTTTTGTTATTTTCTTAGAGTTTTTTTTAAAGCATGTTTTTGTTTTGTTTTGTGTTTTGTTTGAGAAAGGGTCCCATTATGCTGTCCAGATTGGTCTTTAACTTGCGGGCGGAAGTGGTCCCTTTACCTCGGCCTCCTGAATGCTGGGATTACAGGCATGTGCCACAGTGCCCAGCTGCAAGAATTTTTAGATAATAAAAATTAGTTTGTTTATAATGGCGTATTAGTTTGTTTATAATGCCTTTTCAAAATGCACTCTCTTGAGTTAGGAATATATTCTCTCTCCTCTCTCTCTCTCTCTCTCTCTCTGTTTACATTTTTCTTGCATTCCCAGCACTGATATACAGCAGGAACTCAGTAGACATCAAAGTTCCTTTATACTATAAAGAGGAGAGAAGAAGAATTTTCCAGTATCTGGTATGTCTTACGTACACTGTTTTAGTATACACTATTTTCTTTCTCTGAGTGCATTTATTATTCCCTCCACGCACGTGTAGAAGGTCTTTTCTGCCTCACACAATGAAGAGGCCAACGCGGAGATTTGTCAGGCAGGCACTGTGCCGCTGAGCTCAATCCCCAGCCCTCAATGCGGAGATTTGTAAAAACTTGTTCAAAGGCGCACAGCAAGTACTTGGTGGACCCAAGATCTGAACCCAGGATTGCTCATTTTCCAGAGCCACTCTTCTTTCCTACAGCACAGGCCATCAGGGCTGAGGCCTTCCTTAGGAAGAAATGACAAGCACAGAGAAACAGAAGTTTCACTGTTAAATTGCGTCTGTCAGTGACAGTTGTTGAAATCTTTGATGCTATGAGTCACACTAGGAACTGTCTATTAGAGAAAACCAAAGTTCTGAGTTTAAAACTCCTTTAAATTTTTTTTTCCTCTGCTATCAAATTACATTTTCTTACTAGGCTCTGAAAACTGGGCATTTTATTTTACTTTTTGGGGACTACCATGTTCCCAGCCCTCTGCCAAGCTCAGGGGGCAGAGATGAAAAAACAGCCACCTTGGTAAGCAGTCACCCTGGTGGAAACACACAAGTAAACAGCAGCAACAATAGTGAACAGCAAGATTGTGTCCCAGGGCAGTGCAAAGGCCAGCACCTCCGCCAGCCCAGGGGACCCAGGAGAGGTTGGCCACCGGTGGGGTCTGGTGAGAAGCACCCGCCTGCCCTCCTTTGCCTGTGACAGCCAGAGGGGGCGTGGTTTATCCCACAGTTGTGCTGCCCCCAGGGACTGGGACAGCTTGCCTCAGTGTCCTTCCACCACCTCTAGGGTTACCCAGGGGCGCTCTCATGGCTGCTCTGACAGGAGGTGGAGCCCACATTTGACTGTGGTACCCCTCCCTCTTCTACCAGCCCACATGCTGCTGACACGCTAAAGTGCCCAAGACCAGGGAGGGATCTGGACCCACTAATAACATCCCGACTCCCCCAAACCCATTAAATTGTGATGAACACAGCTAGCCCCTCTGAAATTCCTCTGATTTTGGACTACCATCTTCCACAGAGATTTGACTGCTGTCAATCAAACAGCTGTTGTCTCCCAACAATCAGTAGAACCACTGCCATGACAACCTGGATGCCCCACATTGGCTCAGGGAGATGTCTGTCAAGTTTGAATTTTTTTTGTTGTTTTTTTTCCAGTACCAGGAATCGAACTCATGACCTTGTGCTTGCCAGGCAGGCACTGTGCCGCTGAGCTAAATCCCCAGCGCCTTCAAGCTTGAATTTGAACTAAGCAGTAGAACTTAGTTTGGACCAATTGATTGGCTCAGATGGGAAGGCTTGAGTGGAGACCAGTGTGGACCAATCAGCAGGGCTGAACTTGGGCCAATCACAGGGCGGCAGCTGCTATATAAGCAACAGGCCCCCTGGCTTCACCAGGTTGTGGTGGCTTTATCAGGTTGGCAACTCTTATGTTGCCGCACAGGTCCTGTCTCAATAAAGGCTTGCTCTGATGGTCCTGTAAATCTGCTTGTGATTTATTTCTCTGGTAGCGTTGGGATTGGAAAGTCCTATGAATCTACCCAGGATTCTAATCCTTAGTAGTACAGACTGAGCGGTCCCTTTTAAAGAAAGAGGTATAAACAGTAGGGCTGTAAGCCCTGAAGAGTTCCAGAGACCAGGACCAGACTAAGCTCAACAACAGAGAGCAACACCCAGCAGAGTTCATTGACAGTGTCCTGCAGTAACAGGTATCAACGGCTAGCATTGGGACCAATGGCAAACTGTGCTTTGCGGATGCGTGATTTCTTTCTGAATTGAGCAAAAGAACCCTCAATTGCTTGGTAACAAGATGACTCTTAGCGGGGATTTAAACCAGGAAGGGGGAAGCTTTTAAGAGCTTTCATGATACAAACAACCCGCTGCAGCATGCCTGCCGTAGGTTCACCACCACTGACTTAGACTACCCTAGGAGTACACCCAAAATTCAGCCAGACAGAGATATTAGCATACAGGGCACACAACACAAAGAAAGCTGTCAGTGACAAGTGGTATCTCAGGCTCACTCGTCGCAGAACTCAAGGCCTGTTTGCTCAGAATTTTCTTGGCATCTCCATGACTTGGAGAATAAGAATGTTTTTCTCCTCTAGGTTTGAAGATAACCCCCTCCCCTGGAATGAGACCTCAGAACCTATTTTCAGGGTGAGATCAACAAGTTTTTAAGTCCCATTTAAGAGAAGAAGGGGTGAACCCAGGGCCTCATGCACGCTAAGCACATGTTCTACCCTGAGCTCCGCCCTGATCCTTTGCAGTTTCTGTGGCCCCCTCTACTGATGCTTCAAATGCCCAGGTGCATACTGTTGGTGCAATGTGTCCTGCATGCTGTCAAAAACATGAGGGAGAGAGAAATGGGACAATGAAATAGTTGACAAAGTCTACTGACAGCTGACACACTTCCATCTCACCTGAGGATCGCCTCAGATCTTATGAATGCTGCAGACTTCTGCTCCAATTCCCAATGGTAGCCCCTCTGAAGTTTCCCCAGTTTGGGCCAATTTTCATGATTCTGTATCCCAGACAGTGCCCAAAACATGTAAGCCTGTCTGTCTGTCTGTCTATCCATCTATCTATCTGTCTATCCATCCATCCATCTAACAATTTTGTGGTGTTAGTGATTCAACCCAGGGCTTTTACACTGAGCTATATGCCCAGACTTTTTTTTCCCCAAGCCCTTTAAAAAAGTTTTTTATTTTGAGACAGGACCCTGCCAACTTGCTAAATTGCCTAGGCTGGACTCAAATGTAGAATCTTCCTGCCTCAGCCTCCCAGAGTGCTAGGATTATAGGCATGTGCTAAAAACCTACAGTAAGCTGGGCATGGTGGTATGTACCTGTAATCCTGGCACTCAGGAGGCTGAGGCAGGAGGATCATCATGAGTTCATGGCCAGCCTGGACTACATAGCAAGGCCTGTCTAAAATAAATAAATAAATAAATAAATAAATAATAAAAACTAAAAACCTGCAGTAAGCAGTGATTCTCCTGGGAACAGTCCAAGGAACACACTTTGAAAACTACTGATATAAAAATAAAGTGAGTGAAGATAGAAGAAAATGTGGGCAAAGAGAGAGAGGCAAGCCTGTGTGGCTCAGGAGTCTGAAGTATTATATGGCCTGATGACAAGGACGTGAAGGAGTTTTTTTTTTTTTCTTAAGTCAGGTTCTCACTATGTAGCCCAGGCTGGCCTTGAATTTGTGGCAATCCTCACACCTCAGCCTCCCAAATGCTGGCATTACAGGTGTGCACCATCCCACCCGGCCTGAAGGCTTTTTTTTCCCAAAATATTTCACATATTTATTACTGAACCGACCTATTAGTGTAGAGCATGGAAACAAAGAGAAAAGTATTCCCAATGAAATGTGTGTGAGCATCCAGGCAGTGGAGCCGTTTCAGGTTGACAAGGTGAGACTACAGCGCACCTGATACAGCACACACACACGTGTGTGCCAGGTCCTATGCAATTCTTCTTTTTTTTTTTTTTTTTTTTTTTTTTGAGACAGGGTCTCAGTATGTAGTTCAAGCTGGCCTTGAGCTCACTTTGCAGCCCAGGCTGGCCTTGAACTCCCAATAATCCTCCTGCCTCAGCCTCCCTCAGCCACCACGCCCGGCTCCTGTGCAATTCTTGAGAGCCCTGGTTTCGCTCTCCTCCCGGGTCTCAGGAATTCTCCCTGCCGTGTCTCGGGGACAGAGGCAAGTGCACATGCCACAACGGCGGAGAAAAAGAGAGTACTGTGGTGCAGGTGAAGGCAGAACGCTGAGAGAGATGCCTTACGCAGATGTTTTAGGAAAATCACTTCAGCTCAGTTTGCACGGCAGAAAAGCCATGTAACTGGAGATTCGGACCAAGGCAGTGTGGGGTAAGGATGGAGGCAGGAGAATAGCTTTGAAAGATATTTTGGGGAAAGAATATCCTGTTTAATACTTAAATGTGGAGGTGATAGAGAAGTGTGGGTAGGAGGAGCGCAAGATGCCTTCTGAATTACTACAAAACTGGGGGAGGTGCAGGTAGATGAACCTAAAAGTCAGAGGACAACTGGAGCGGACACGAGGCTGACAAAACACAATGAAAATATCACTAGTAAATGTGCATTTTGTTAACTGGCCATAAAAGAAAAAGACAAGCGTATTAGATTTAGCTTTTGAAACTTAGCCAAGTCACCACTTAATGTCAGGACAGCTACCTAAAATTTTAAGCTCCAGTTAAATGTTGGTCCCAAGAAAACACTTGCATTTCAAGGACTGTCTGATCGTTCCTTCTGGTTCTGCAAGGGCTGGGAAAGGGGGTAGTTTTTCCTTTGATGCCTATGGTAGTAGAAAAAAGAAGTGAATTCTGTGTCTTGGATCAGGCCCTCAGATTCCTTCTAGAACAATGTGAGCACAGGGTTGACACGCTGCAGATCAGTCCGTAGGTTTATAACACCCACTGCACCCACTGGCTACTTTTTTTTTTAAGTGTTAGTGATGGAACACAGGGCCCCGTGCACCCTAGGCAAAAGCTCTACCACTGAGCTACATCCTTGTATTACATAGTGATAACTTCAAAGTGGTTGCTCAAGAAAACATGAGCTACATCCTTAATCCCTTTGCACTTTTTTAAAATTTTGAGACAGAGCCTCACTGAATTGCCCAGGCTGGCTTTGCAATTTCTACCTTCCTCCCTCAGCCTCTTAAGTAGCTGGGATTACATGTGTACATCACTGAGCCTGACTGTACTGCCCACTTTCTCGTCTTTCTTTTTTTTTTTTTTTTTTTTTTTTGAGACAGTTCAGGCTGGCCTTGAACTCACTCTGTAGCCCAGGCTGGCCTTGAACTCACAGCAATCCTCTTGCCTCAGCCTTCTGAGTGCTGGGATTACAGGCATGTGCCACCATGCTTGGCTATTACACTGCTTACTTTCAACATTTAAATCATTTGCATTAGTGGCTCTGTACAAAGGTAAATGGTGAAAGATATTTATTTTAGAAATAGACATTCAGACTGTGGCACTACCTCAGTGGTAGAGTACGTGGTTGCATGTGCAAGGCCCCGGGTTTGATTTCCGGCACTTAAAAACATGTCCAATATACGAAAGAACTTTTCAGAGAGAAAGTCTGTTGCACTTGGAGACAGAGTAAACTGATTTTACAGGGGCTGGGGATTTAGCTCAGCGGCACAGCACCTGCCTGGCAAGCGTGAGGTCGTGAGTTCAATTCCCGGTACCGGAAAAAAAATAAGTAAATTGCTTTTACAAGAGCACCTAGGAGGGGCTGGGGATTTAGCTCAGCGGCAAAAGCGCCTGCCTGGCAAGCGCAAGGTCGTGAGTTCGGTTCCCGGTACCGGA
>NW_004955441.1:11193937-11221652 GCF_000276665.1 Chinchilla lanigera | reverse complement strand
CCTGCCTGGCAAGCGCAAGGTCGTGAGTTCGGTTCCCGGTACCGGAGAAAAACCAAAAAAAAAAAAAAAGAGCACCTAGGAAAGGAACACTGGGACTTGTAAACCAGACTTCTAGGCGCTCCAGTCAGAGCTTCAGCCGCAAACAGGGATGGGGCGAAACGATGTTCTACAGCCGTACCTGGAACTAGGAACAAGCACTGGTAACGGGGCGGGTCTCACGGCCGCCTTAAGGAGTCAGACTATTTGCTCCGCTTCATGCAGCCCCGGGTTCCTGTCAGCCTGGCCCAGATCTGAACTTTTTGGTCTTTGCAACTGAATGTTGTCCCAGGTTCTTATCTCCTGAGGGAAAACGACACCAATTTGCTCTCCCTCAAGAGCAAATTTATGTTTGTTTACAGAAATCTTTAAAATCTGAATTGCACCCCACCTCCTCCTATACTATCACACTCTTAGAAGCAGACACTGTTAAGTCATTTGTTTGTTTGTTTGAGGTGCTGGGGATTAAACCCAGGTCCTTTGAACTGAACTATATCCCCAGCCTCATTTTAATTTAATTTAATTTTCTCTTATTTTATTTTGAGTCAAGTTCTCATCAACTTGCTAAGTTGCCCAGACTGGACTAAAACTTACACTCCTCCTGCCTCGATTGCCCCTGGCATCCCTAGCTTACCATCTAGAAAGATAAATCATGTACACAAAATTCCAGGAAATATGTAACATCCAACCTCAGAATTTTCTTTTTATTACTTTTATTATTATTATTATTATTATTATTATTATTATTATGCTGGAGATCCAATCCAGGGCCTCACACCACTGAGCCCTTGACCACAGAATTTTAAAAAAACTACGTCTTACAGTAGTAGAGAGGAGGAAAGGACCACTGAGGTGACTGGGGAAGTTCAGTATTCGTGGAGGATTAGAACTGGACCTTGAATTGTACAGCCTCTGCTTAATTTAACCAGACTGAATTTAAGTAACTGTCCGTATTTCTTTTTTATGGCTATACAATAAATCACAACAGCCTTTATTTGCTAGCTCATAGTTCTGTGGGTCAGTGAGGCGGGCAGGCGCAGCTGGGCTCCCTGCTTGGATGTTCACAGGGCTGTAGTCACAGCGTGGGGCAGACTCGGAGCTTTTGTGGAAGCTTCCAGCTCCATTCAGGCTTTTGGTAGAAGCGGGGCTAGAGACTGACACCGCACCGGTTGGCTGTCATTTAGAGACTGCTCTCGACCTAGAAGGCACTTACAGTCCTATCGCATGGTCTCCTTCATCTGCAAAGCCAGCAGAAGAGCACGGAGGCCGCCTCACACAGGCCAGAGACAACTCCCTGCTTTGATTGTTTGTTTGTTTTGTTTTTGTTTTTGTTTTTTTGGTTTTTCCGGGAACCGAACTCACAACCTTGCGCTTGCCAGGCAGGCGCTTTTGCCGCTGAGCTAAATCCCCAGCCCCAACTCCCTGCTTTGAAAGGAATGTCCATATCTTATAACCAACTAACTTGGAACTGTAATTATAGCTGCAAAATTGCTTCACAGCATTGCCTAGATTCATGTTTGATGGAAAAACCAGAGGACAGGAGCCTTGGTGGCCATCTTTAGAATTCTGCCTACCATATCATTATTCTATGAATTTATGGTGCTAGTTAATCTACTTCCCAATGAAATAAAGGTTTTTCATTATAAGGTGGGATCCTCCTGCCTTGGCCTCTCAAGTGCTGGAATTATAACCATGTACTACCACACTCCACAGAGAGGCATTTTTTAAAAATTTAGATTCTGGGGCTGGGGATTTAGCTCAGCGGCACAGAGCCTGCCTGGCAAGAGCAAGGTCGTGAGTTCAATTCCTGGTACCGGAAAAAAAAAACAAAAAAAATTTAGAGTCTCTGTGACCATTCATGTGAATCATTTTTTTCTCTTGGTTTATGTGATGAAGTCAGTAGCTGCTCATAAAAATCTTCCTTGGGCATAGCAACAGAATTGTGACAGAAGCAGTTACTGAGCATGAAACTAAATTTCCCAGCAGCCCCCACACCATGTGTCCAGGTGAGTACTTTTGTCAACAAAATAGCAGGGGGAGTGGCGGAAGTCGGTCCTGAATGAAGCCATTTAAGAAAGTGTCGGGGTCTCCTCTCCCACCTTCCTCTCCCTGGGCACAGGGAGTCACACAGGCTCTAGGGAAGCAGAACCTCAGACAAAGGAGGTTGGGCCCTGAGTCCCCCTGTGGAAAAGAGCTGCTGCTCCTCTGGAATACTCTCCCTGTTTCAGGAGCAATACTCCTATGGGGTCTGAGCCCATTTGTTTCAGCAGTTTAATTTCCCATAACGAGGGCAGCTCATTTTCTTATGGGCATCCGATATTAGCCTGGCTGCCACAGCATGTACTCCTGTAGAAGTCAGAGGAGGTGAGACCTCCTGAGGAAAGTGCCACCCGGTAGTGACTGGGAGGAATAGCAGTTTTCATCTCTGTGAGAAGAAATAACCTTGAGAAACTATATAAAGTCATCGAAAGCAGAAGTAGTTAGCAATAGCCTTGACGCAGTGTGGTTTGGGTTTTTGTCGGTTTGTGGCTTACGGTTGAGAAGTCTTGCTGGATGGCCCATCTCTGCCCCATGAGAAAAAAGTAGAAAGAAATCAACTTCTGTTCTACCTGAGGCTAGAGCAGGGCTACTGGCCTACGACAATCTCCTCTAGTTTTGAGTTCTCTCAGGTGTTTCATCTTCCAGGAAGGGTTTCTCTGTCCACCCCTCCCCCTCACAAATGACTGGGTGGACGGCCCTTCTCTAAGTACCTAGGACTCTGTGCACGTCTCCAACCTTGCTCTCTCTCTCTCTCCCACTGACCCTCTGCCTTCTGGCCATCTGACAGCCTGTGAGCCTTTGAATGCAGGGACACTGACTCACTCCGTGGTCCCTCTGTCCAGCACTGTGCCTGGCTTACAGCAGATGTCCCATAAATGATGTCTGTATGACTGAATGAATGAATGACTGGGCCTCTTTGAATGAATGAATGACAGTCTTCTTTCTCTGCTGTTAGGACCACTTCCGAAAGTTGTTTTTGGTATCATCTCAAATCATCCCTTTGGGGCAGGGGATTTAGTTCAGCGGCACAGCGCCTGCCTGGCAAACGCAAGGTCATGAGTTCGATTCCCGGTATGGAAAAAAAAAAAAGTGAATCAAATCATCCCTTAAAATCCTTTCTCTTCTTCTTATTTCTGTAGCACGCCTCATTATTTTCTGCTGGTTGAGATTTCTACTGCTTCTGCTTTTATCAGCCAGGTCTATTTGCCTTTTTAAGATGCTTCTTTGAGAAAGTCCTTCTCGATTATTAGTTATTAATACGTATCCTTTATTACTGCATTGTGCCAAAATATGGATGCGAAAAGAGCCCTGGATCAGAAGCCTTTCACTCTCGTCTTGTTCTTGTTTTGTTTTGTTTTGTTTTGTTTTTTGTCTTTTTCAGACAGGGTCTCACTATGCTGTTCAGGCTGGCCTTGAGCTCACTTTGTAGCCCAGGCTGGTCTCAAACTTGCAATGATCTTCCTGCCTCAGCCTCCCGAGTGCTGGGATTACAGGCATGTGCCACCACGCCCAGCTCTTGTTGGTGTTGACTGGGGATTGAATGCGGGGATCCTCGACTACGGAGTTACATCCCTCACCCTTTTTATTTTATTTTGACACAAGATCCTGCTAAGTTGCTAACTTAGTTACCTTTCTCTCGTTGCTGAGACAAAATACCCAACACCCAAAGTTAAAGGAGGAAAGGTTTATTTGGCTCACAGTTTATAGAGGTTTCATCTACAATCAACTGGCTCCAAGGCAGGTTGGCCTGGCAGAAGGGCATCACAAAGGAGAAGCAGTCCAGGGCAGGTAAAAGACAGAAGGCAGAAGCCATCCTTAACCCTAGCATTGCACCATGACTCAATCACACATTCTAGATCTCTGAAAAAGACACCTCTGGAAAAGTTCCACCTATAACCGAATGAGGATTTGCAGGGACATCTACACGCAGCCATAACAGATGCCCACACTGGCCTGAAACTTGAGGTCTTCCTGCCTCAGTCTCCCAAGTACCTGGGGTTATAGGTGTGTGCCACCAAGCTCCAATACCTCTAGTGCCTTTATCTCAAAGCTTCAGGAAAACGCCACACAAAAAAGGTCAACGTAACAGGATAGTGAGTAGACGAGAAAAGAGCAAGTTTGCCGTTCTTTACACAAAATGCTACTGAGAAATAATAATTTTTAAACATATCAAAGGAGAACTCGTGTGAGACCTCTGAGAAGCAGTTTGAAAACCTAGATCATTTCAAAGGTCCCTTTCACCTATAAAACCCTGCATTGCTTTGTGAATTAAGTATCCTATTTTTTAAAAAATCTATAAGTGACCAGATCTTTGGTTCACTTAAATGTGTCAAATAATGAAAAGTGCTTGTATTAGCAGTGGATCTAATAGCATCTCTTATGTTGATAAAGAACTTCACAGGATCATTTACAGTGCCAGTCCAGTTATGTGATCACCAGCATGGACTATGGAGGCAGAGAACTGGATTCAAGTCCTGACATTTTTTATAATCCAGCTGTGTGACTTGAGCAAGTGACCTACCCTCTCTTAGCCTCTATGTTCTTACTGTAAACGGGAAGGAGAAGGTTTGCACTGCTGGCTGGTGGAAGAGTAAAAAGCAGTACTGTACAGGCAGCATTCACCATAATCTCAGCATGGGCTGTGTTCCCTGTAAAAATAGCTCTAATGTGTTTCACATTCATCATTTCATTTAATCCTTACAGTTCAGTGATAGTGACCATTATTACAGAAAACAAAGTGAGATTCAGCAGGGTATGGTAGGTAGCACATGCCTATAATTCCAGACCTCAGGAGGCTGAAGCAGGAGGATAGTGAGCTCAAGGGCAGCCTGGGCCACACAGTGACACTCTGTCTCAAAAAGTCCAAACCAAAAACCAAACAACAGAAAAACCTGAAACTCAAGTAAGTGAAATGACTTGCCAAAGTGTCGTGGTGAGGGCAGACCAGCGCTTTTCCCGCCCCATTCATAGCATAAGCCAGAGAAAGAACCCAGAGGAATTTAGAGAGGAGAGAAAAAAAGGAAGGGTCCAGGTTGGGCGTGACAGAAGACCGCACAAGGATGCGCTCCGGATGGTGTAGGAATGCGGAGGAGGGTTCCAGAGACAAACGTCACTGACCTGTAATAGTGAGACTGAAACACCCACCTAAGCGCTGCGCAGGCCAGGAGGCGATAGCGACCTTTCACCCACGCGACTCCTCAGGCCACACAAGGACCTGGAGCCCCCTGTTTGCCGCCTCCGGTTGGGTTTCTGCACATAGTAGGTGCTCACTGAGCATTTGGTAAGCGACCTGAGGAACGAGACTTGTCTTCGTATTTTCTTCTTCTCATAATTTGGAAGATTTCTCCTTGTCCTTAAAAATCACAAAGAACAAGGGATTTTGCCTCTCCCTCCCTCAAAATGAAGGGGAACAGTCCTCCCTGACGACTCAGTTTTGTATCAAGTAATTGATCGCTGCTGACAGTTACTCCTTTTACGGTACCCTAAACAGCAGCTCTGGCCTCCCTTTCTCCCTGCCCCCGCCTCCCCATCCCAGCAGTGAAGTCATGGTGCCTAATTTAGGCCGTCATCATGATTTCTACCCACCGCAGGCTGATATCATCGCAAGCAAGCTTAGCCCCACACTGCTCTACAGCAAAAAGTCAGGAGCCCAAGAAAGAGCATGAAAGCGCACACTCATCTCTCCCCCTGCATCCCCTGCCGGGTCACTTGCCTATCGTCCTAACGTACACAAGCAAGAAGATCTGCAGCGCAGAACCACAGTGCAAAGACACAGGCAGAAACCCCTGCCATTTACGGCATATTTCAATCTGTAAAGTACAAGAGAGATGCAGGTGTTGATCTCCTTCCCTTTAGCACATTCTTCCACGTCTCTGAGTTGTTATCCTTCAGGGAAAAGTTACAAAAACAAAGGACCAACGGGGTGAAATACTCACGGAACAGCCTGTCCTCACTACGTGTGTGAAACCGCCCCTGTATCACAGGGACAGCATGTTAAATCAATAGAGACTTGAACTGTTAATTTCCAGAAAGGAAGAGATGATTGAGCAAAAATAGTCCCTGTCACTTCTCTGCCCATAGGGAATGAAAGTCCCTTCAGTTTCAGGGTTTTTTTTACAATTAGGTAAGTTCCAGGAAGATTGTGAACTACTTTACAAAATTTCCTTGTTTTTTTGGTGGGGGAGGCGGAGGAGAACATTCTCTGTTGACACCAGGCTTCAGTTTTTATAAAGAAGTGTCCAGTGTAAGATGCAGAGGGAGTGGGCTGGGGATTTAGCTCAGCCGCACAGCGCCTGCCTGGCAAGCGCAAAGTTGTGAGTTCGATTCCTGGTACCGGAAAAAAAACCCAAAAAACCAAAAAAAAAAAAAAAAAAAAAAGATGCAGAGGGATATTGGTGCATGTAGCGGGGACATAATACAGCAATAATTGATGGGAGGAGTTACCATAGGTACCTCTTCCTGGCTCCCGGCCACTGACATTAGTTTGTGGTTTTGCTTTTCCCCCTTCTAGCCTGGGGCTGACAAAGAGGCTGCTGACGTTGCACAGGTTCATGATCAATGACTTTGGGTCATGTTTGTATGATCAACTATTAGCAGGTCTAGTGAGGAATAAAGTAAAGGGTAATATAATAAAGGACAGCTTTTCACTAAAAGTCACGTTATAATGCCACTCCTTAGAGGGTCTATTCCTTGTGAACTAGAATAAGTATAATCCTGACTACCTTTTTCTGTTTTTGTTTTTGTGTTTTGAGACAAGGGCTTGCTATGTCGTGTAGTGAACTCGTTTATGTAGACCAGGCTGGCTTCAAACTCTCTGCGATCCTCCTGACTCAGCCTCCGGAGTGCTGTGATTACAGGCATGTGCCACCACACTTGGCCTGATTACCTTTTTTAGAGATACAGATTGTAGAAATTAATCAGGTACGGAACCTGGCAATAAATGTCAGTTTAAATAGATATATATTTGGGGAGGACAGTGCTGGGGATTGAACCCAGTGTTTTGTGCAAGCTAGGCAAGCCCTCTACTACTAAGCTACAACCCCAGCTTCTAACTCTAATTTTTGTTTTGTTTGGTCTTGGGGATTGAACCCCGGGGCTTTTTTTCTTTTCTTTTCTTTTCTTTTTTTTTTTTTTGAGAGAGGGTCTCCCTGTGCAGTTCAGGCTAGCCTTGAGCTCACTTTGTGGCCCATGCTGACCTGGAAGTCTCAATGATCCTCCTGCCTCAGCCTCACCAGTGCTGAGATTACAGGTGTGCGCCACCATGCCCAAAGAACCCCAGGGCTTTTATACTGAGTTACAACCCCAGATTCTTTTCTGGTTTTTTTTTTTTTTTTTGGTTTGTTTGCTTGTTTGTTTGAGATAGATCTTTCTAATCTGCTGAATTGCCCAGCTAGGCTTGACATTGCAAATCTCCTGCCTCAGCCTCCCAGGTGCTAGGATTATAGCCATGCACAACCACTCCTAGCTCTAATTTTTTTTTTAATTTTCATTTATTTATCTTTTTACAGTACCAAGGACCAAAGCCAGGGCCTCATATATGCTGGGTGAGTGCTCTACCACTGAGCTACACCCCCATTCCTCCAATTTTTAAATAAGACTTCCCCTCTTCCTTTTTTCTTGTAATTTTATGACCTCTTCAAACTAAGAGTCCATTGTAGCTGGCTGGGAATTCATTTCTTATCTAAAAAAATTCCTTAAATTCTTAGAACAGCCTTGAGTTAAGCTGTTCTCTCTGAGCTGTTCCTCCCTGGTGCCCGGCCCCTGCCATTGGAGGAGGAGTTTCTATGACCCACCACCTCCCAAAGGACCTCCCACCTCCCTGCCAGCAGCTGGTCTCCTCCAGGGAGGGGCTGGGAAGACAGGCTGGGGTTCTGGGGTCAGGAATCTCTCAGCCATATATTTTTTCCTGTCTTCTGTGCCCGCTCCCGGCCCCTTGGTCTTGGGTGGGCCAGCCCTACGCTAAGCTAGCCTCCACCAGGGCAGGTAAGATAACAGCAACTACTCCCCTCCATGGGTCACCTCAATTGTGTTCACCCAAGGACAGCCTGGGGACCTGGGGCCAAACCTAGTAGGGTTGAGGATCCTTTCTGCAAAATGCTTGGGACCAGCAGTGTTTTAGGTTTGAGCTTTTTCTCCTGGATTGCATAACCCTTGCATATACATAATGAGAAAGCTTGGGAATGAGACCCCAGGCTACACACAAAGTTCATTTGTTTTATATCCACTTTTTTTGTGTGCGGGGAATTGAACTCACAACCTGGCAGGCACTGTGCTGCTGAGCTAAATCCCCAGCTACGTAAAACTTAGCCTGAAGGTAATGTTATACAGTATTTTGAGTAGGCCTGTGTTTTGACTGTGACCTGTCCCATGAAGTCAGGTGTAGAACTTTCCACTGAGGCATCATCAGTGCTTAAAGTTCCAGATTTGGGGGCATTCAGACACCGGCCTTTGGGGACAGGGATGCTTGGCCTGTATCCACATGGCTTGCGAGGTGTGGTGCTTCTTCCCCGCATCTGTCCTGTCCCTGAGAGTCTGATTTGCAACCTTCCCTGTGTCAGAATCCCGTGAAGAGCACCTCTAAGTGCCCGGTTCTGGGTCTACATCTGAGCCCTGGAAACCCAGCCCCGCAGTGGGCACCAGGCAAGGGTGTTTCGAAAGCTCTCGAGCAAGGTGAGAATGTGTTTCCTGATGCCCACTGCTTGGCAAGCTGGCCCTTTGCCAGGGCCTGAGCCTGCCGGAAGCGCCTGTCACAGCCGGATGCCACCGCACAGGCTCACCGAGACGCGAGACTCCTTCCGTTTCCCTTGTCTTGTTTTGCATCAGCCCAGTTGTCACCTGCCTCCTGTCCAAATTAGCATTTCCTCTCTCCACCGAGGCTCTGACCTCAACGCCACCCGGCTCCGCCTTCTCTCTGCCCTGGTGGCCAGGGCCAGCGTGACCCACATTGGGCTCTCTCGTGACTGATCATAAGCCCATAAGCCTATTTGGAGCTTTTCTCCCTGCACTTTCTTCATCCAACAATATTGTGCACCTAACAAGTACCAAGCTCAGCGCCGGGGGCTTTGTGCGATTAGTCCTAACAGTTTAGGAGGAAGTGCGGCTGTTTTACAGTTAACGAGACAGAGATCTTGAGATGATCATCTTACTCCGGTTTTGGTTCTCGAACACAAGTCTGGTTGATCCCAAAGCCCGTGGTCCCCTGGTCCCAGAGCTGCTCCTCGGCAAACCAGATCTGGTTTCTATCTCAAAGTGTCCACATTGTAGGCAGAGAGACAGACACCGCCGGAGACAAGCAGGAAGTTAGGGTGAGACTCAGGCTGCGGGGGGCAGGTGGGAGGGGCTCCTCCCCGGGGAAAGGGTCCTAGGGAAGGTAACTGTCAGTGGAACCCGACAAGATGAGTAGAAAATACTCGGATAGAAAGAGTGAGAGCCCCCGGGCTCCAAAGCAAGCAAGATTTCTTCAGGGACCCACGAGAAGCTCAGGATGGCCACACGATAACACAAAGGAGGTAGGAAGAGGCAGAAGATGAACAGACAGGTCAGGAGCTTTAAATCGTGCTAAGAAGTTCTGCACTTCATGCTGGGGACAATGGGCACCACCAAGAAAGGATTTCAAGCAAAAGAGACATCAAATCAAAATTGTACTGAGGACTGGCAAAGACATGCGCGATCCGAGGAGACTGCAGTGATTGCAGCGCAGATTCCAGTGAGAGGTCATGGTTACCAGCATTGAGACGTTAGCAGTGAAATTCCAAGGAGGGGAGAGAATTAGCAATCGTGAGGCTGATGAAACTGGATTTGATGAAGGGCCAAGTACACTGGGTGAAAAGGAAGAGTCAAAAATAACTCCCTTTTGGGGATAAAAATATAGGAGCTGGGTATGGTGGTGCTTACCTGTAATCCAGCTACATGAGAGGCAGCTGACGCAGGAGGACTGGGTTTGAGGGTAGCCTGGACAACTCAGTGAGAATCTGTCTCAAAAGAAAATTTCTTTAAAGGGCTAGAGATGTAGCTCAGTGGCGGGGCGCTTATGGAGCATGTACAATGGCCTGAGTGCAATCAAGACAGATGAGAGAGCTTTTTGCAACCGGTTTGCCATGAAAGCACAGGGGTAGTGAAAACCACCACTAAATCAAAACCAGCATGGGAAAGGAAAGACTCGCATTAATATCGCTGTCACTGGACACATGGATTCTGGCAGGTCCCCCACCAGCAGCCGTCTGATCTACAAATGTGGTGGCATCACCAAAAGAACCATTAAAAAATTTAAGGAGGCTGCTAGACCTGGAAGGGTTCCTTCAAGTACGCCTGTCTCATGGTTGATACATTGTGTCAGCTTGAGAAGTTGAGAAGTTTAGCTCAGCCATGAGCAGGCAGCCAGGGTCCTCACTTTGTAAACATCCTCATCCTGTGCAAGAGGAGGGCAGGGAGATGGTGTGAGCACTACACCCGTCCTGCGGGAGTGGTAGCCTGCTTACAATATAAGGGACGAAAAGAAGCTCCCCCCCACCCCACCCCCGCTCCTTTTGCTGCCGCTGCTTTTGCCACCTGAACTGTTGCCCCTGTGCCATGCCAGCCTGCCTTGGAGCCAGCCATTTACAAACTGAAACCTCCACAAACTGTGAGCTACATAAACCTTTCCTTCCTTAACTTTGGGTGCTGGGCATTTTGTCTCAGCAAGGAGAGAAAAGTAACCAAGACAGCCTGGGTCTTGGATGAACTGAAAGCGGAGCGCGGGCGTGATATCACCCTTGAAATCTCCCTGTGGAAATTTGAGATCAGCAAGAATTATTTGACTATCACTGATGCCCCTGGACACAGAGACTTTATTAAAAACATGATTACAGGCACATCTTAGGCTGACTTGCGGTCCCGGTTGTTGTTGCTAGTGTTGGTAAATTTGAAGCTGCAGACCCGTGAGCATGCCCTCCTGGCTTACCCGCTGGGTGTGAAACAACTAATTGTTGGTCTTAACAAAATGGATTCCACTGAGCAACCCTCCAGCCAGAAGATATGTGAGGAAATTCTTAAGGAAGTGAGCACCTACATTAAGAAAATCGGCTACAACCCTGACATGGTAGCTTTCGTGCCAATTTCTGGTTGGAATGGTGACAACATGCTGGAGCTGAGTGCTGATATGCCTCAGTTCAAGGGATGGAAGGTCGCTCGGAAAGATGGCAACGCCAGAGGAACCACACTGCTTGAAGCTTTGGATTGCATCCTGCCACCCGCTCACCCAACTGACAAGCCTTTGCGGCCGCCCCTCCAGGATGTCTACAAAATTGATGGTATTGGTACCGTCCCTGGGAGCTGAGTGGAGACTGGTGTCCTCAAACCTGACATGGTGGTCACCTTCGCTCCAGTCAGTGTCACAACCGAAGTACAGTCTGTTGAAATGCACCATGAAGCAACAACCATTGATAATCTCCTACCACTTTTGTCTGTAACTCACTATTATTTGTCTGTTTGTTTTCCTGAGAAACTATCTTGTAGATAACAATACGTAAAACAACAACCCTGGATAATTTCCTACCACTTTGTCTGTGATTCGGTAAGCCCCCCTATTACTATGTTATCCTTCTTTTACTCTTTAAAATAATAATAATAAAAAAGAAATGCACCATGAAGCTTTGAGTGAAGCTCTTCCTGGGGACAACGTGGGCCTCAATGTCAAGACCCTGTCAGAGGTGTAGGTATGGCAGTGTTGCTGGTGACAGCAGAATGCCCCAGCAATGGAAGCAGCTGGTTTCCCTGCTCAGGTGATTACCCTGAACCATCTCGGCCAGATCAGTGCTGGCTGTGCCCCTGTAGTGCATTGTCACACAGCTCACATTGCTTGCAAGTGTGCTGAGCTGAAAGAAAAGACTGACTGCCGGTCTGGTAAGAAGATGGAGGATCGCCCCAAATTTCTGAAATTTGGAGATGCTGCCATTGTTGACATGGTTCCAGGCAAGCCCATGTGTGGGGTATTTTTTTTGGTACCAGGAATTGAACTCAGGACCTTGCACTTGCCAAGCAAGGCACTGTGCTGCTGAGCTATATCCCCGTCCCTAAGCCCATGTGTGTTGAGAGCTTCTCTAACTACCCACCTCTGGGTTGTTCCGCTGTTCATGATATGAGATAGATGGTTGCTGTGGGTGTCATCAAAGCAGCGGACCAGAAAGCTTCTGGAGCTGCCCAGAAGGGCTGCCCAGAAAGCTCAGGAGCTCAATGAATGTTATTCCTAACACCTGCCACCCCAGCCTGAGTCAGCGCCAGAAGACCGGTCTCAGAACTATTTCTCTCAATTGCCATTTAAGTTTAATAGTGAAAGGCTGGTGACTGATAACAGTGCAAAGCTCCTGGCTGACCAGGCTGAGGCTTGCAGGTCAAAGACCAAGGAAGTGCGCAAGAGCCATGAGGCGCGTCTGCAGGCCAAGAAGGCGGAGATCATCAAGACCCTGTCCAAGGAGGAGGAGACGAAGAAGTAGCGCCCTGTGTGCACAGAGTGGACTGGTCCTGAATAAAAGAGCTGTTGTCCATTCAAAAAAAAAATTTAGTTAAAAATAGAGAGAGATAGAGACAGAGAGCGTTAAGGAAATTAGTGAGCTTCTCAGGACATCTAAGTGGAGATGTCCAGTGGGAAGCTGAACAGGAAAATGTGGAGTGTGGAAAAGGCTTTAGATGGGAGATCCCAAACTGGAAATCAAGGTGATGGTCACTGACTTGAAAGATGTAACAAGCGCCAGGAGAGACTGGGAGGATGAGGACAGCAGCATCGTAATGACCATTGGTAGCGGCCCCACTTTCCTCCCGAACTTGAGGGCTCCCGTGACCCCAGCTCACCTCTTCAGGACCCTGATATCCTGCCTTGTTCTTGTCAGTTTCTTTCCCTAACAAACCAACACACTCTCTCTCCGCGCGTGCATTTGCAGTAGGCGCTGTGAATGTCCGGCTCTTCCGGAAGCACAGCTCCCCTGGCACTATTTCCTGCACTGTTGCGCTGCCCGGAGTCTCCTCCCCTGGATAACACTATCCAAGTGGGACACCTTTTGTCACTTCTTGCTCAGGCTTTTTCTTCTCTCTGGGGGCTGGGCCTTGAACAGATCAAGTACCCTTGTGGGGCCAGCCTCTGGACGTGGGGTAGCTCCTTCCCAGTCCTGTTCACTCCCTGTGTGCAGCAGACAGAGCAGGGCAGGGTACTGCCTGCTCACCCGCTTCCCCTGGACTCCCAGGGCCGGGGCCTGAGGTAGCACCTGGCTGCACAGACCCAGGACAGGATGGTGGGCTCCAGGCGGATGTGAGGCTGAGACTGAAGCTGGTGGGGCCTTGGGGTGGGAGGAGGAGGAGGAGAAGTAGGAGGAAGGCTTCTCTGTCTGTCCAGCTGCAGGGAGGCGGGAAGAGGAAATAGAGCAGAGGCTGACTGAGCGGAAAAGTGGAACACCCAAATTTGCTCCCAAAGGAGACTGCTTGTGGAATACCTTAAAGTAGAAATCTTTTTTAAACGTGTTGGGGATCCCGGTTGCTTTGGTTGGCTCTGGGTGTGGTTCTTTCCTACCGAAAATGATTGGTAGAGTTTTCCCAGCCCTGTAATTCTACTTGGGATGAGGTAGAATTAAGGCTGAAATGGGAGTTCATAAATTACCTTGTTGGTGGATAATAGAGTTTAAGTCTTCAAAAAAGTGAAATAGGAAATAACACTAAAATTCATAGCCATCTGCCTACAATGATCTAACTTTGAAAGTCAAGTGCGATTAATTTTTTTGTGTGTGTCTTTTTGAGACAGGGTCTCGCTATACAGTTCAGGCTGGCCTGGAGCTCACTTTGTAGCCCAGGCTAGTCTCGAACTCACAACGATCCTCCTGCCTCAGCCTCCCGAGTGCTGAGATTACAGGCATGCACCACCACACCTGGCAAGTGCAATTAATTTTTAACCCTAGGTCAGTTTTCTTTCTCACTGCCTCTCGTTCCTCCTGCTGTCACCGCCCCCATCGGACAGTCAGTGTGTGCTCAGAGAACGTAGAGCTTTTTAAATATTAACAGGAGCCACGCAGCCTCCGGAGGATGAATCCACACACACGACTTCTCCTCTTCCTCCTATTACCACTGCTGTCGTTGCTCATACATTTCTAAATGTAGTTTGGGCTAAAAATAAAGCCTGTAAACTAGGAACATGGGACGTGTCTGCCCCCACAGAACCCCTTCTTTCTTCTGTGCTGAGAAGTAAGAAGAGATACAGAGCAGAAAGCGGGGGCTGACCCTGCGGAAAAGGCCGCAGCGTTTCTACACCTGTGGGTGCCTCTGTCTTTCTGTTAGAATTGCGAGTCCCTGAGTTTGGTAAGGGACCTGGATCCTGGAGAAGTTTTTATTTTATTTGCAGCACCATGGATTGAACCCAAGGCCTTGTACTCAGCTACATCCCCAGCCCATTTCTTCTTGTTTTTTGTTTGTTTGTTATTTTGTTGTTTTTATTTTGAGATAGGGGCTTGCTGAATTGCTAAGTTGCTCAGGCAGAGCCTGAAGTGGTCATCCCGCCTCTGCCTTCCAGAACGCCGGGTTACAGGCACATGCCGCCATGCTCACTCCTTCAGCGTTTTATAGGGTGGAATGCATGAATTCCTTCCACAACGGCACAGTTTTGGAGGGGAACCATCTCCATAAGAGAAGGTGCAGGAGCTGGGCATAATCGTGTGGGCACTTGTAATCCCTGCACTTGGGAGGCTGGGGGAGGACGGTCACTTGAGCCCAGGAGTTTGAGTCTAGCCTGAGAACTTTCCTGTCTCAGGGAAAGAAAGAAGGAAAGAAGGAAGGAAGGAAGGAAGGAAGGAAGAAGGAAGGAAGGAGGAAGGAAGGGTGAGCAGGCACTGGAGGCTTGGTAGGCTAAGGCCACTTGTGGCCCAGAAGTTAACATGAACAAACATTCTTCAAAAGCGGGCAGACCAGAGATAAAGCTAATTCAAGAGGGAGCCATCAGCACCTGGAGAGGCCAGCATACCTCAGAAGAGAGCTCTCCTTAGCTCCTCTATTTGTTAATTTATTTATTTCTTTTTGTGAGGCAGGGTTTCCCTATGTTGTCCAGGCTTATTCTGAACTCCTGGGCTTCAACAATTCTCCTGCCTCGGCCTCCTGAGTAGCCGGAACTACAGACACATGATACCATGCCTGATTGCAACTTGGTGTTTAAATGCAGATGAAACTTCTGATCAAACTGTGACCCACTTGGGGAAAATAAAGCTGATTGTGGAAAGTGGCTGCTACGTCTTGGCTAGAATCTCTTTTCAGTGAGTTGAAATGTAGATGGCATCCAGGGGCTGAAAACTAAGACTGTTGGCTAAATTTGGCTTCTGCAAAGAGAAATTAGGTCACAAGTATAATATTTGTGCCCAAAGGTGACTGCAAAGGAAGAAATTTAAAGAAGTCACTAAGCCTGGCCTGGTGGCACATGCCTGTAATCCCAGCACTCAGGAGGCTGAGGCAGGAGGATCATTGCGAGTTCAAGACCAGCCTGGACTACAAACTGAGTTCAAGGTCAGCCTAAACTGCATAGCGAGACCCTGTCTCAAAAAGACAAAAAATAAAAATAAAAAATAAAAAATAAAATAAAGAAGTCGCTAATGAAAAATAAGGCGTGATTAAGATAAACAAAAAGTAACACATTTAAGTACAACAGCTGCAATGCTCTACTTTATTTACTTGTGTGTGATGATGTAAACACCAAATATTGATTTAATAAAAATTATAAATTATATAGAAGGAGAGAGACAAAAGAGGGACATGGCTGGAAAAAAAAGTGCTAAATTTTCACTTACTATAGTAGGAAAATAGTACATCCAAGGTATTTAATCAAAAGGGAAAAATGCGGCTAAGGATGTAGCTCAGAAGTTGGGCACCTGCCTAGCATGCATGAGACCTGGGTTTGACACCAAGAGGTGGGGTGGAAGGGATGTTACACACATTTTATTTGGTTTGGTTTTGTTGTTGTTGTTTGGTTTGGTTTGGTTTTTTGGCTTTTTGAGATAGGGTCTCACTATGCAGTTCAGATTGGCCTTGAGCTCACTTTATAGGCCAGACTGGTCACGAACTTGCAACGATCCTCCTGCCTCAGCCTTCCCAGTGCTGGCATTACAGGCATGCACCACCACGCCCGGCTAGTATAGGTTTATGATGTGTAATAGTTACATTCATTCTGGGGAACAGTTACATATACGTCATATCTTGATCATTTTCCATCCCTTTTCCCTCACGCATGCATTTTAGTTAAAATACAGCACTGTAACAATGCCAGAAGAAACAAAACGATCGGGTATAGTAGGAAAGAATGAGAGATTGGACTGTTGAAATTCCCTAGTGTTTTAATAGTATTACTGCACTTTTAAAATTATGTGCATGTATTCAGTAAAACATCTTTAAAAAATGATCTTTCTCCAAAAGAAGATAGCTGGACATAGTGGCATACACCTATAATCCCAGCACTCTCCAGGAGGCTGAGGCAGGAGGATTGCTGTGAGTTTGAGGCCAGCCTGGGCTACAAAGTGAGTTCAAGGCCAGCCTGAACTGCATAGCGAGACCCTGTCTCAAAACGACAGAAACAAAACAAAAGAACAAGATAGAAAGAAGGTATTTACAGTTAAAAAGGCAAAATTAATTTCAAGTTTCAAATACACTGGCTGATACAGGAAAGCAGACAATGAATAAGGCCTCATGATTTCTTGGTTGATTTAAACAATGTTTGATAGGCATTAAGTTCAATAACAAGTATATAACATTTGTATGTAGGTTTTGGTTTGTTTTTGTGGTTTTTTTTTTTTTATCTTTTTGAGACAGGGTCTCGCTATGCAGTTCAGGTTGGCCTGGAGCTCACTTTGTAGCCCAGGCTGGTCTCAAACTCGCAACGATCCTCCTGCCTCAGCCTCCCTAGTGCTGGGATTACAGGAGTGTGCCAGCATGCCTGGCTATGTATGTAGGTCTTGCATGATTTAAAAACCTCTTGCCGTGAGCGGTGGCACGTGACTATAGTCTCAGCTGCAGTGCTCTCGAGGCAGGAGGGTCCAGGTTCAGTGCCACCTGGGCAACTTAGTGAGACTCTGTCTCTAAGTAAAAAATAAGACCAAATAGTAGAAATTAATAAAAATTTCCTCAATGAAGAGGTAATTTGGGGACAGAATTAGCCTGAGTGCATTGTGTTCTCTGTAGCTGCTTCTTCACCTGCTCGGGAAGGATGCTTAGCCCATGAGCCGGTGCAGCCATAAACAGACATCATCATTATTCATCAAGTGGGGCTGGGGGTTTAGCTCAGCGGCACAGTGCCTGCCTGGCAAGCGCAAGGTCATGAGTTCAATTCCCGGTACCGGAAAAAAAAAAAAAAAAAAAAAAAAAGTCATCATTATTCATCAAGTGCCAGCTACCTGAAAAGCAAGCATATGGAGGTAGAAGAATTAATCACCTTCCGTAGGACTTGAGAATATGATTTGTCACATATTCCGTCCATTTCTTTATTCCCAGATGTCTTTCAGAAACACTAAGTGTAAAGGAGATACACAAATCCGTGTGCAGGCGGTGGATAGACAGCACCTTCACGCGGCTGTCCCTTTGAATTTATGACCACCGTTGAGTGGAAAAGTCTCCCCTTCTAACACAGCGTTCTCAGCCTTGTGGCTGTCATCATTTGGGGCCGGATACTTCTTTGCTGTGGGGAGCTGGACTGTGCTCTGCAGAATATCTAGCTGCAACCCTGTCCTCTATGCTGTAGATATGAGGATCACTCGCCCACCCTTACTACAGATAGCCAAAATGTCTTCAGACAGTGGCAAATGTCCCTGCAGGGTGGGGAGGGGGTGGTGAAAACACTTCTCCAGTTGAGGACCAGTCCTCAACCCATCACTTATCCTGGGGTCCAACTGGTGCTCAAAATGAGTGACTTCTCAGCCGGGCGTGGTGGCCCATGCCTGTAATCCCAGCACTTGGGAGGCTGAGGCAGAAGGATTATTGCAAATTCAAGGCCAGCCTGGACTACAAAGTGAGCTCAAGGCCAGTCTGAACTGCATAGCGAGACCCTGTCTCAAAAAAAAAAAAAAAAAAACCAAATGAACAAACAAAAAAACTGTGTGACTTCTCTCTTGAGAGACTTGCCATCCATCTAGAATTTACCCATTCTATTTCATCAAAGATTTAGGCTTAGTCTACGTTACTAACTTTGCAGCAAAGAATATCTAAACAGTGATTAAAACTTATTATACCACTCTGCATCTGATAACCGAGACATGTGAAGTGAGGAGTTTCTCCCTGAAGTATAATTAGGCTATGCAAATTACCTAAGTATTTGAAAATCCAGAAGAAAACTGAAAAGGAGAAGAATCCCATCACAACCCCGGGACCTACTGATTAGCTATTTCCCCAGGGAGGAGGATTGTGCTCCCAATTCCTCCAACATCTCCACCTTGCCTGAGGTTGTCAGGGCTTTCAAGAAACCAGGGTCGAATCCAGCAGGGGTTTGAGTGGGTAAAAGACGCTCCAGAGAGGATCCCCTGGCCAAAGCAAGGACCAGGATCCGGACATAAATAGCTGCCTCATCATCAAAGCCTCCTGCCCGAGAGAAGGCTTTCATGAGAACTCAGCTCATTGTGTGAAAATCCAGATGACTGAACTATAATTAGCTCGATTAGTCAACGTTTTAATTCATGGGATTCTGGCTTTGATGTGTTCCTTTCTCACAGAATCAAAGCTAATAATTCCAGAATCATAATTGGGAGCCGAGTGCCAGCTTGAAACACCGGCAGCTCCTCACCTCCTTGGCAAACCCTGCTCCCAAGCCTGCTGCTTCCTGGCCATAAATGCGGAGGAACTGGTCCAAGCACTTTGGCCTCGCTCGCTGGCTCCTGGCTTTGGAGGACAGTCCCTGGGCACCTCCGCTCTGTGAGTCAAAGGCTCCAGCATGTAGGCTCTATATTTGTGGCTGGTGATGTTAAGCTATGATGTCAGTACCACCAAAGGCTGAGGACCAAGTAGGTTCTCAGTAATTATTTTTTTCTCTTTTTTGGATTGCTAAACAGTGGAACAGATCATTTGTCATTTGCACGGCCAATAACCATCTTCCCTGCTTCAGGAATCAAACATGACTGAACCAAGCAATTTGAGTGATCATATTCCCCTTGGTGAAATGTAAGCATGTGGGATAATCTTGGTTAAAGAAATCCGATGGATGAAAGTCTGCTGTGGGATTCTCTGAAAGAGTTCCTTGCTTTACAAAGGCAGGCATGGGAAGTCACAGGCCTCTGCTTTACTGCACATTGTTATGTTTCCGTGTGACACCTAGAAATGAAGCCATACGGTGATAACCTAGGGACAGAACAGATGCCTGCGGATGTAGAGCAGGGATAGAATAGGTGGCTTCCCTGACATTGTTTTAAAAAAGTTATGGATCTGCCAACCTTGAAGCTACCTCCAAGTTTCTTGTTCAAAAAATGGGTGATACGTGTTTCTTTTTCCTTTCCTTTCTCCTCTTTCTTTCTTTCTTCTTTCTTTCCTCCTTTCTTTCCTTCTTTCCTTCCTTTCTTCCTTCTTTTCTTCTTTGCACTAGGAATTGAAGCCAGAGCCTACACACTGAGACATGCCCCAGCTTTTTTTTTTTTTTTTTAACTTTCTTTTAACTTTAAAACAGAGTCTTACTAACTAAGTTGCCAGGCTGGAATCAGACTTATGATCCTCCTGCCTGAGCCTCCCGGGGTGCTGGGATTACACACATAGACCACGAGGTTCAGCGGATATGTGTTTCTCATTATATGTTAAGCCATTCGCTGTTGGATGTTCTGTTCCTTACAGTTGAAGGCACTGTAATTGATAAAAGTGATCCATGTGATCTTTTTGTGTAGGGAGACGTAGTGAAAGGCCAGCCTAGTGGGAACTGTATTTGAATACTGCCAGCTCATTGAGCATTTACTCTGTGTACCAAGAATATATAAATATCGACTTTAATACACATAATAGCCCCATGAAGTGATTTTTATTATTTGCGTTTCACAGAGGAGTAAATGAGGCTCATACAAACATAAATGAATTCATACGAACCACCTGACTATTAAGTAGTACAACACAGATTCAAACCCAGATCTACCCTCACTCCACGTTGCTCGCCATATTCTGCCTCTTTTTACGTTTCCGAAGGCACCGTGGAAGAGATCAAGACAATATGTAATACAACAAGCATTGTTAATTCCCTACCACTCTGTTTGTAACTCTGTACTGTCTGTACTGATCCTTTGGTATTTTGTAAAATGTTGTCTGTCTGTTAGTATTTTTCACCTTTTATTTTTAAAATAAAAAAAAATACATAAAAAAAAAAAAGACAAGTGTGACAAGGAAGATGACTATAAATGGTCCCCAACTTGTGCTGCTTTGATCTTTGAGTTCTTGATTTTATGATGGTGCCGAGTACAGGTTCTTGGCTGAATTTCCATTTTTGCTCTTTTCCCAGGCTAGCGAGAGGCAGTGTGAAACTTTCTCTTGGTGCTGGGCAGTGGCCACCCGCTCCCAGTCAGCCACGCCTCCGGAGTGCACACCCGCGGTGTGCTGGGTTGGTAAGCTAAGGTATTCAATAGGTTAGGTGAATTACGTGCAGTTCTTACTTTTGAGAAACCCACTGTAAATTGAAAATGTACTTAATTCACCTACCTCTATCATAACTCAAGTCGCACCTGTAGCTGGTTGATGGTATGGGATAAAAGAAATAAAGGAACAGAAGTGCAATCTACTGAAACCGCATGGACTGGTATTGAGGACACCGCGCTCCTCCAAAGCAGACATTACCAGAAGATCTGATACTGCTTTTAAACAGGAAGGAAGGGAAAACACCTTGAGACATTTTGACTTTGAGGCTCCTATGGTAAAACCCTTGCTATGGCATTTAGAATTTGTAAAGGTCAAAGATCAACACTAGGGGCTGGGGATTTAGCTCAGCAGCACAGCGCCTGCCTGGCAAGCACAAGGTTGTGAGTTTGATTCCTGGTACCGGAAAAAAACCAAAACTAAAAAAAAAAAAAAAGAAAAAAGATCAACACTAGTTTCCCTCAAGCAGTTCTCTCAGAGGGAAATCCTGAATCTCGTATGCATAATGTCTCGGTGGACAAGATCAAAAAGAGCTCTGTTTCCTGTGTCTGCCTGCCTCCTCCCCATTCTCTCTTCGCCCCAGACACGTCTCCCTCAACACAACAACATGGCACCCGGCAAAGACAGAAAAGAGCAGGGGTGATAGCCTCTTGGAACTGAGCCGTGGTCCCACTGAGTTCCTGGTGTGCTCAGGGGAGGCTCAAGGCAGGCCTGACTCTGGCAAATGTTCGGAAGGTGTTGCAGACTGCGGTTTATTCTCTGGAGACCTTGTGGGACACGGGGTAGTGTGCTTATCTGGACACTGCCTCTATTTGTGTGACCCTGACCAAGGAAATTCATAAATCCATATGCTCCTTGCTCCCACTTTCTTCCTTTGTAATATAAAACGATAAGAGGAAAAAAATAAAAAAAATTAAAAAAAAAAAAAAACGATAAGAGGCCACTGCCATAAAAGCATAGAGATGAATGTCAGTGTCTGGCTGCCGGGGGGCTTCCTTCATGACACCAGCTCCATCACTACCTCCTTCTTTCTCCAGCTCCCATCAAGCCTATGCATGTACTGGTCACCCAGAGACGGAAGTTTCTTCACACTTCCCAAGACACCGTGTAGCCCCAATAAATGAGCTCATCTCTGTGTACCACACAACCCAAAAGCTCAGTGGCAGGAGCTGAAACATACAACCCGAACCCCTGGGAGGAGATCCAGGAATCAGGAGTCACAAGAATCTCCCAGATTCTGGATCTACAAAATCCACAGAAAGCGAAGAAGGAAGCAGTGTCAACATGACGAGCATCCTGGCCAGACATAGCTGAGGGGTGGAGACAGAAAGGGGACATCGGGAGCTCATGGGTGCTGGGGAGTGGTGCGAATGGTAGGACTAAATGAAGAGTTAAGTGGGGGAGAGGACAGGAGGGAAGGAGTGTCTACACACAGTCCTTACAAAAGGCTCAGCTGTGCAGGGGGTCAGGGAAAGGGAAGAGGAGGAGCAACCAAGGAAGTTTAGCATAGGAAACATTAGGGCATTTTTAGATGCTGGTGAGAATATTCCTGTAGAGAGGGAGAAATAGCCAGTGAGAGAGACAGAGAAAGAAGGAGAGAGGGAGAGAGGGAAAGAAGTGATATTTACAAAAGAGAAGCCTTTGGGAAAGGGGAGGAATACTTAATTCTCCCAGTGTGAGCTCTCTGTTGTTTGCTGTCCTGGGGATGAACTCAGGGCCTTTTGCATGCTAGGCAAGTGCTCTACCACTGAGCTGCATCCCCAGCCCCCAGTGTAGCTCTTTGCACAACTTTATTTGCTCTGATCTTTTGAAAGACATTCTGTGCCCTGTGTCCCCAAGTGACTGCCTTATGCCAGGATGAAGCCAAGAGGTGTTGGAAGGGTTCCATGCTCTGATCCTCCCTTGGCTTACTTTCCACGCTGGTTGCAGGAACCGAGCTGTGGCATGCTGGTCCAGGGCATGCTTTTTGATTTCCAGAGGGTGCTCTGATTTTCCTGATTCCCTGAGAATCAAATACCTCTCAATTTTCAAAAGTCACAAATTTCACTAGGCATGGGCAGTAGCATGTGTCTGTAGTCACACTGCTTGGGAGACTGAGGCAAGAGGATTGCTGTGAGTTCCAGGCAAACTTAAGTTACATGGCCAGTTCAAGGCCAGCCTGCGTTACAAAGTGAGACCCTGTCTCAAATAAACAAGTCACAAACTTCATATCTGAGCTCCCTTAATAATATAGCTGTTAATAAATCCACCAGGCGCTGCTTTTATCAACATCACCCCACAGCACATATGAGGAAACTGAGGCATGAAAATGTTAAGGGCCTACCAGTGGTCATGGACCCAAGAAGTGGAGGGACTGGGATTCGGATCTAGGCATGACAGCTGGAGCCCATCGCTTTACCCTACCCCCCAAGTTCTGCTTCCTCCCTTTAGCTCTTCTCAGAGAAAGCTTTACATCCTTTCAACCAGGAGATACACTCGTTTGTGTTGACTAAGGAGACCCTAAGTTTGAGGAGTAACCTCATTGTGCAGTCTCACACACACACACACACACACACACACACACACACACACACACACACGGGGAAAGAGAGAGAGAGACAGAATGTCCTGAACCCTGAGAACGAGAAGTCATCTTGACTCCTGAGACTAGCCCTGTACCTGTGAGGAACGCAACCCACATGCAGCGAGGCCTCTGCGTGTCTGTTTTCCTCATTTCCTATTTATATCAAGCCAGACTTGGGCAGGAAACACATGGCACCTTCAAATTGGGTAATTTGAGGACAGTTGAAGGCAGGGGCCACTTAAAAGGGTGGGGGCAGGATGCAGGGAAGCCACAGGGGCTGTGCAAGAAGTAGCGGCTACTTGACCACCACCCCTAGGCCAGTAGAGGTGAGGTTGGTGCAGTCATCACCGCCTATAGAGCGTGCCCTGCGTGTTTAGAGCGACCTGACAAGAACTGTGATCACAAGCCATAGAGGCAGCCAGGGCAGAGGTGACCCCTCAGGTCTCTGTCACCCTCCTCCTTTTGATCACTTACCTAGGACTCCCACTGACTCAACCGAACCACAAACCAAGAGTGATGGAGCCCGTTGATACAGCCTGTGCAGGGTGGGGAAGGAGGACCTAGAAAGTGTAGGTCTAGAAGGATAGACAGAAGTATCCGGCATGTTAGCCCACTCACTATTGAGAGTGGTGGGAAGAGCGGGCGCCAGCAACTCTGCGTCTTACCTGCCCTGCGACCCTGGGTAGGTTATGTAACTGTCCTGTGCATTCATGGTCTCGCCTGTAGAGTGGGGGTAACAACACCAGCTTCAACGTGGCAGTGAGAGTTGATGTTTATCTCATTTACAAATAGCGTAGGTGAGGCACTTAGCATCCAGTAGGTACTCAATAAATGCTAGATCTTTTTTCTCCTCTTTCCATCTTTCTCTATCCTCCTTTCTTCCTTCCCTGCCTTCTCCAGGTAAATGTGGAGGGCTGGGCTCCTGCGTTTTGTATGTAATACTATCACAAACTTGATAAATATTTCTTGATTGATGGTGAAGGGCCCTTTTCTCAACTGGAGGTCTCAGAACATCTAGGAAGTGACCTATGCAGTCCATCCTTAGAAGCCTACGCTAGTTACTATGGTTCAGAAAGTTCTTGCTTGGGTTGTTGGCATGCTTCTCCGTTCGTAAGTGTATACAAAATTCCTAGAGAGTTCACCTTACACTTTGTTAAGAGGAACATTTGTTCTATGTTGTTGTGTATGTGCTTTATATTTAACAATTAAAAAGTTGTGGGTTTTTGGTGAGGGATGGAACCCAGGGCCTTGCACGTGCTAAGCACATACTCAGCTACACTGCAGCTCCAATTACTCAGTTCTTTAAAAACCTTCCTCTGCTTGCTTTCTCTCCATTTACTCCTTCTTGCTTACGATGAATCTGAACTATTGCCAGCTTCTTGAAAACAGGCGTTGGAAAGGGGGATTTGAATGGCAACAAGCAGCCCGGAAGTCACTTATGTCACTGTTCACTGGTGCGGAAAACCCTGCACGGGGTGCCCGAGGGGTAGCAGATTAGGGCTGGGGCAAACCTGGCAAACGGCTGGTGGAGAGTGTCCAAGTCATAAAAATCCAGGGAACACGCACAGGGCACGGGATCCCCAATGCTATGGCTCCTCAGTACTACACATGGAATGAACTGGAAACTAACGTTTTCCATCCTTCATTTGAATCTGGTGCTCTCTGCAGGACCAATCAGAAAAGTGTTATGTTCGATTCTTCAGTTATATCCGGCGAGAAGCCAACTGAGTTTTGCATAGGGCAGTTTAACCCCGGCATCAGGTCAAATGAGTTTTTCATAGGACAACTGTCCCAATGCCTTATCTGCATGAGGGAGAAGCTACTCCAGGAATTTTGGATGCAAACAAAAACAACCCAAACAACTCTTTCCTTTTTTTTTTTTTTTTTTGTCTTTTTGAGTCAGGGTCTCCCTATGCAGTTCAGGCTGGACTTGAGCTCACTTTGTAGCACAGACTGTCCTTGAACTCGCAAGGATCCTCCCGCCTCAGCCTCCCCAGTACTGAGATTACAGGTGTGCACCACCACGCCGGGCAACAACCCTTTCCTTTATCCCCAGGGCCATTATGAATCTGTTCACCAGCCTGTTCTGGCCCTGTAGAGCGTACTTCTTTTCCACCTTCAATAAATATACACCCTCGCCACCTTTTCTGTATGTTTTGTCCAGTTCTTCACTCAGGACACCAAGAACCTACAGAGCCTCCCACAGGACCCACCCTCCGGTAACATCCCTGCTCTTGTCCTTTCTTTAAAAAGCTCTGGAGTTCTCGCTGCTGGCTCTAGCTTCCTGCCCATGGATGGACAACTCGACTTCTGAGGAGAGGCTTCCTCTCCTCCTTCAGCCTCTCCCAGCCCCCTTCGCGTTCCTGTAGTCGGGGCTCCTCATCCCTGCCCACAGCTCTGACCCCGTGCGGAGGGCCTGTCCCCCACACCAAGCCAGGTGGAAGCAGCTCTTCCAAGCTATTTACCTGCATTCTCCCTGTAAGCCCCATGCCTCCCTGTCGCTCTGTATCTCCTTACAGAAAGAACACAAAACTCCGCGCCTATAACATCCCTCAGGGTCTAAGTCCCACGGAAGCAGGAAGAGTGTCTTTTCACTTTTTTACATGCTACACTACCTGCCCCAGATGTTGACGTGGATAAGCAACACAGCAAATAGTCGGCAAATCCACATGAATTCAATTACCCTCCGCTTCCTGCCTACCTGAAAGCCCCTCATTTCTTCAGGCTAGTGTGACCCAGCCAGTGAACTGCAAACCTACCTGAGGGAGAGGGACTTTGTACTCTCCCCGAGTGTGATTGGAGCAGCTGCAGCAGCTGCAAGTTAAAGCTGCAGGCAGGAGGAAGAGACACTTAGAAAACTTCAAGGCTTATTTATTTGTTTGTTTTGAGACAGGGTCTTGCTATGTAGTCCAGACTGGCCTGGAAATAGCGGCGAGGTCCTCCTGCCTCAGCCTCCTGAGTGCTGAAGGCTCATTTACTTTCAACATTAATCACTCTCTCCTTTTCGTTTTTTTTTTCCTTTCAGCAATGGGGACAGGCCTCAGGGCCTCCTGCCTGCTTGCTAGGCAGGCACTGTACTACTGAACTACATCCCCCAAATTAAGCTCTTAGGGTTAGATTTTCCTCTTCTACTCGATTTCTGGAAAGGACTGCATAGCCGAGGAATTTTATTTGCTTATTTTGTCTCTGGCACAGTCATAGACAAACGCCCGGCCCCTTTTGTCTCCCACGCACCCATTGGCACCGCAAGAGCAGACGATTCAGTGCGACCAGTGTTTTGAGTTTTGCTAAAACTCTGTCAGGCCGGGAGATGCGAAAGCCAGCGGGGCTCCTTAGCGCGCTAGGGCCGCATCTCTCCTCCTCAGCAGCTGGGAGGGTAGGAGTAATAACTAAGGGATGGTGGGTGCTGGTCGCTAGTGGGATAAAAAGTTCCAGCCTACGAAACTTGGTGATTGACGGCTCTGAACCACTCGGATCCAGTGCCTGCAGAAGGGCAGGACGAGCCACGCGGGGCCTCCTCGCTCCAAAGCTTCACTGCCCACAATGAACCCGGACCCAGTTAGACCAAATCAGCTGCTGTCCTTTCTCCCTCCAAGTTCAAAGTCCAAATGCTTTCCTGCTGAGTAGCTGCTTTGTAAACAAGAGGGAAGAGGAAGTAAAAAGGCAGTCTTTCCTGACGACTCTCAGCTGGCTCTGCATGTGCCTCTCGGGCCCAGTGCGGCTGCCGGGTCTCCCTCCTCCCCGCACCTCCCCGGCGCTCTCCTCCCAAACCAAAAGGCCCCAGAGCGCAGCGCACGGCAGCTTCCCCATTCCCTCAAGCCGAAATTCCAAGGGTCCACAGACAAATGATTCCCCGCAGCAAAGTCTTTGTCCACCAGGACATCACCATAGCCGTCCGGATGCCCACCAGGCGGGCCTCCGGCCAAACGAATGGGAAACATTGGCCCAATTAACATCCTGTGATCCGAGATCTAAAAATGACCCGCAGCCGGGTAAACAAGGTGACGTCAGCGAGCGGGGCGCGGAGCGGCTCGCTACCGCCACCGCGAGGACGGAGCGCGCAGCGGCGGGGCGGCGAGCGGGACGGCGCCCGGGGGACCCAGGCGGGAGCCCAGGCTGCGCCGCGGCCAGCGAGAGCAAAGCCAGGCCCCCGGGCTGTGGCGCGGCCCCCGCTGGCTTCCTCCCGGGAACATTCCTTTCATCAGAGGCGTCATGAGCTCGCTCTAGAAAACGTTTTGGCTAAGCGGGTGTCCTCAGAACAGGATGGGGCGGGGCGGCCCCGGGAGGGGAGCGGTGGCGTGGGTTCGGGCTTGGCGGGACCTTGGGGGAAGAGGGCGCCCGAGTGATCTCTTACTTTGCTGCTGAGGCCAGAGCGAGGCTGCCCAGCTCTGGGCACTGCACAGCCTGCCTGCCGGGAGTTGGCCCAGAAAGGTGGTGGGGTGTGAAGGAGGAGGTCACCTGCTCCCCGGCTCCGCAAAGATGCCCCACAAATGGAAA
>NW_004955441.1:11168444-11193811 GCF_000276665.1 Chinchilla lanigera | reverse complement strand
CCGCCCCCCTCCTCTCCTCCTCCCACTCCCCCTCCTCTTTTTTGACAAGGCCTTCCTACACAGACCAGGCCTGCTGCGAACTTGCGGTGATCCTCCTGCCTCAGCCTCCCGAATGGTGGGATTACAGGCGTGCACCACCACATCCGGCATATATACCAGAGTTGATTTGTAACCTAAAACAAAAAACAAAATCCACTTTGCTTTTGGATCGGTCTTCGCTGCGTTACAAACCATCTTCTATACTCAGTGGCTGGGGATAGCAAAGCTTCCATTTTTTTCTTGCGCAGGAAATCTGCAGGTCAGCCGGGCTCTGCTGCTGAGCTAGGCCGGAGTCCCATACTGTTTGCCTCCATTCCTGACAGGAGCCATAAAAGAACGGGCGCCAACCGAGGAGCCGAGGGTGGAACGTTCAGGATGGCAGAGGGTCCGGACAAACACTGGGACGGGGAGAAGTGGGATGTGCTCTGCCTGCTCAGGGAAAGAATTTGCAAAATTCCCAAGGCAGAGAGTGTGGAGGTTGCATAGCAGGGAGGGACTAACAAAGCTGGGACACGCTGGGCATGGTGAAATCCCAGCACTTTTTGTGGCTGAGGCAGGAGGATGGCACCTTTAAGTCTAGTTTGGGCAACTTAGTGACTGAGGGAGACCCTGTCTGAAAATTTTTTTAAAAAGGGCTGGGGATGTAGCCCAGCGTGAAGGCCTTGGGTTCAATCACAGGACACAAAAGAACTGGGAACTACTTTTATTTGTCAGTGGGAAAAGCTGGCAAACACCCCTTCAGACTACTACTTGTTACCAGCACATTTCCTACGCACAGAAAACAAGGTGTGGCCGCTGGATAACCCAGGCCCTCCGCCCGCCAGCAGTCCCTGGTCACGGGTGGAGGTTGGATGGTCGGGTGGGCTAGTGTGTCCTCAGCCTGTACTGACTGGAAGGCCCAACTTTAAAGCAAAGCAGTTACTTACTGTTAAAGGCACATTTTGCTCCTTAAAACTCCTAATTGATTTCCCATTGTCCTCGAGACAGTCTGACCGTTTTAATAAGGATTACTTCGCCGGGTACTCAAAACCCAACTCCTCGTCCTCAGATTAAGCCAGATTAAGTTCAGACTCATCGCGCACCGGCTCAGCGGTTCTACAGATCCTGCACTCCGCAGGCCTTGCGGGCTGCTGAGCATGCGCGGTGAGCCCCGCTGCCTCTGTCCCTGCCTCCTGGAGCGGGGACCTTGGGAGGTCAGATGGGCGGAGAGATGTTAGACAGAGACTTCCCAGGCAAGTGTAGGGTTACGCAGCAGGCGTACGCCTTAGTCCGTACATCTGGATTTCTGTGTGTCTGTCCGTCCATCTGTCCTTCTTGATGCTGGGGATCGAACCCAGAGCCTCACCCCTGCTGGCAGCACTCCTCAGCGAGCTGCAGTGCCAGCCCTTTTTATTTTACTTTGAGACAGGCTCTCACTATGCCCAAGCTGGACTTGAATTTGCAGTTCCGCGGCCTCAGCCACCCGCGCCGCTGGGCTTTGGGGTGTGTACCATCACACCCAACTCGCGCATTTGAATTTCTAAGAGAGAGTTCATTGAAAAAATTCCACTTGAATTCAACATCCATGGTAAGCCCAGAAGCTCAGTCCTGGTGCTCCTGGGGCCTCGCTGCCTCCTGTGGCCCTCATGTTACCGAGTTCCTTCGGTCGCTTTCTCACGTGTCCACATCAGTTGCAGCGGAGACGCTGAGCTGCCTCCCACATCGTCCCTGGGTGTGTGTTTGCTTGTTTGAGACAGGATCTCGCTATGCAGTTCAGGCTGACCTAGAACTCACTTTGTAGCCCAGGCTGACCTTAAACTTGCAGCAGTCTTCCTGCCTCAGCCTCCCAAGTGCTGGAATTACAGGTGTGCGCCACCACACCTGGCTCCCCGTGGTTCCTGTCTTATCATCCTGTAATTCACCTTCAAATGTTGCATCCATGCTAAGCAGGGGAGCCAACTGAATGGTTGTGTTGGTGAGGAGGTTTTATAGTTAAAAGTGACTTAAAAATAAAGATATTCATTATCTTACATAACAAACAGCAAAAGACAGGTGATTCCAGAGTCGTGTGGGATTGTGAATATTGTCACCAAGCGTCCCTTTGTCTTCACTCTCCTTAGCCTATTGGGCTTATCCTTATGCTTGTTGCCTCATGGTCACAAAGTAGCTGCCTCAGTTTGAGGTATCACGTAAACCACAGACTGATTCATCAGTATATCTCTGCTCTTAGTCTAATGCCTGGCATACAGCAGCGTATACTGAGTACATTTCTTCCCTTCCTTCCTCCTTCCTCTCTTTCTCCTTTCCCTCCCTCCCTCCGTTCCTTCCATTGCAGTACTGAGGAGTAAACCTAGGGCTTTGCACATACTAGGTGAGCACTGTACTGCTGAGCTATACCTCCAGACCTATATGTTTTAAATGAATAAACAAATCAATAAAAGTGATTATAAATATTTCAGTCTTGAAGGTTTCTGACACTCCCTCCTCCCTCCCATCCCCTACTCCCTGTGCGTGTGCGCGCGCGCACATACACACACACACACACACACACACACATACATCCTGGTACTGGGGACTGAACCCAGAGCCTTCTCACTGAGCTGTACCTTCAGCCTGTTTTTATTTTGAGACAGAGTCTCACTAAGTGGTTAAGTTGTCCAGCCTGGGCTCCAACTTGTGACCCTCCTGCCTCAGGCTCCCCAGGGTGCTGGAAATGCAAGTGTGTGCCACCACACCTGGCTGCTTCTGACACTCTTGTCATTTGTGCCAGAAACGCTAAGGGCCACCGCTGGCCAGGAATCTCAGGACTCACCCCGCTGTCCTCGGCAAGGGGGCACCCGAAACCCCAAAGAAGACTAGACTGGAAGTGACGGCGTACTTGTTAGCTAATCCAGATGGGATTTAACAGGTGGGCCATTCTCTCCTTACTGGGGACACGGGCTTCTTGCGAGAGACTGGCAAAGCGGGGGAGGCAGCACCGTGCTTGTGCGGCATTGCCATCCCCTACCGTGAGGGTAGTGTTGCCAACCCAACACTTCAATTTCCTCTTTGCTGACTTCTGCGACCTCCGCTGATCACATTATGTGTCCAAGGACACAATAGCCTTGGGCATGTCCGACCTACCTTATGCTGTTCTGTATTCTGATAGGCAGGAGCCACATGTGCAGCACAGGCAGCAGGGGGAGACCGCAGAGGCTGTGGGGACGCGAGGCATGAAGAGAGCACTCAACTCAAGAATCAAGGGTCCTGGGCTGGGGATTTAGCTCAGCAGCAAAAGCACCTGCCTGCTAAGCCCAAGGTTGTGAGTTCAATTCCTGGTAGTGGAAGAAAAACAAAAAAAAAAAAGAAAAGAAAAAAAGAATCAAGTGTTCCAGCCCCGCTTCTGCCAGCATTTGAGTTTGGAGAAATCAGCGGGGCCAGCAACCAAATGCCTTCTTTTTATTTTTTCTTTCTTTCTTTCTTTTTTTTTTTTTCTTTTTGAGACAGGGTCTCACTATGCAGTCCAGGCTGGCCTTGAGCTCACTTTGTAGCCCAGGCTGGTCTCGACCTCCCAACGATCCTCCTGCCTCAGCCTCCTGAGTGCTGGGATTACAGGAGTGCACCACCACGCCCGGCCCAAATGCCTTTAAAGTCGTACTGAGGAATTTAGAGTCTACTCTATGCACTGAGCCACGCCCAAGTCTGATTAGAGCTTTCAGCAATAGCTTGAGGATGGATTTGAGGAGAAACATGGTACAGGAAGTGAGATGAGTTAGGATCCAGTCCAGGCGAAGGGCGACGCGAGCGTGGGCCGGGACTGAAGCCCCGGATGTGGGAATCAGAAGGAATAAGGAGCCTTGAGAAGCAGAACAGAAAGGGCTTAGAGAAGATTAAATACGCGAAAGGGAAAGACAGGAGAAAGGGGAAGTCAAAGATAAGCCGAGGCCAGAGCACCCATCACAGCAAAAGCATCGTTTCACAAACTTATTGCAACTGCACAGATGTGTGTTGGGGGGTCGGCAGGTGTTAGAAAATGTGTCTCTCCAGGGCTACTGCACATATGCGCGAATGGGCTCTTTCTCCAGCCTCTTTATTATTATTATTATTTTTTTTTTTTTTGGTTTTTGGTTTTTTTTTTTCCAGTACTGGGAATCGAACTCATGACCTTGCACTTGCAAGGCAAGTGCTGTGCCGCTGAGCTAAATCCCCAGCCCCCGTTTCTCCAGCTTCTGTGGCCTGCTTACTAAAAGACCGAGTCTTGGTTTTTGCACGTTCAATTAACACCGGCACCACTCATTATGGGTATTTTCTTAATGAGGTTTTTTAAAACTTAAATATTTACTGTTTACCCTTAAAAAAAAAAAAAAAAAAAAAAAAAAAAGACAACCGTATCTGTGAAATCACGGCTTTGAGGTACCAGCTGTGTTTCCACGTGTGTTGAAACAATTGAACTACTAGACCCTTGAGATTAACAGTGACTCTGTGCGCTGTTTAAAATGGTGACTTCCCACCCGCTCAGTGTATGCGGGGACGCCTCGGGGGAGCTCTGACCTAAGCAGCTAGAGCTCCAAGGATTATAGATGTTTTGCTTTCTGCGGCCCATGCTCGGTTTGCATTCAGACTGTATCAGTGTCCAGCCCTGACAACAGGCCACGTCCTTGCGTCCGTCCCCTACAGAGCCTTGCCCTGCAGGTAGTGACCTTTAGCGGAGCTGGAACGGAGGTTGTCATCCGAGCAAGTGGGGGGCTGACCTGGCACGTCTTGTTCACTCAGCGCCTCATGTCCCAGACTCAAGCGCTGCAGCGGCGGCCGGAGCCCAGCAAGCCTGAGCCTCTGTTAGACTGTAGACTGCCTGGGGCTCTCTTTCCCTCTCTGCGGTCCTGCCTCACACCTTCCCAGGGCCGCGGGTGCAGGTCTGAGCGAGGCGGGCTGCAACTGCAGCCTCCTTCGTTCCCGTCTGTCTGCTGTGGCTACATCATCGCTGTGACTTTTCCAGTAAAGTGGAATGGATTGTACGGACGAGCCGGCTGGGACATGTGAGGCACAGCCCGGAGCATTTCCAAGCCCGTTTCCTCCTGTATGATGTGAGGTTGGGCTGCTGCTCTCAGAAGGGTCTGCAGTTCTGACAACTTGCTGTGCTGAAGCGCTTGGAGACCTTAGCCTCTCCTCTACTTCTTCTGTATGTGCATCTGCGTATGAGGCTGGGATCAAACCCAAGGCCTCACGTTTGCGAGGTAATCGTTCTACGACTGAGCCATAGCCACAGCCTTTAAAATTTTTTTAAAGGATCTCATTAAGTTGCCCAGGCTGGTCTGCAGCTTCCCTTTCTCCTGCCTCAGCCTCCCTAGTAGCTGACGTTACGGGTGTGTGCCACCATGGCTGGTCTTATTTCTTCTTTCAATTTCTTATGCAGATATCTTGTCATATTTATTTTTGAGGGTTTTTTTCCTTATATGTAAAAATTACTGTGGTCGTTACGTTATAGGCAGCTAAGTTAGGTAGAAATATTACAAGTAGTCACACAGGGCTAGGCCCTCGAAGGAGTCAGTGCACAAGACAACTGTGGGTGAACTGGGTGGTTGTACATTCACTGAAGACCAGGCCTCAAGACAAAGCTGGAGTGACTACACCCACCTCCCCAGGGATAAACAGTGAGGAGTGATGATCGAAATAGGCATCAGTCAGCTGGGTAGGGGACCGGGACCTTGACCCATCCCTCCCAGGGAAGGTCCTTGTTCTTCCCATGTGCACTTGCTACCTACGGGAACTGCTTCCCCATTGGATCAACATTACCTGAGAGACTGCACTCGTAATCTTATTGGTTGATCATAGTTTCGTCCCACCTTACACCCGCCTCATGACTCTGTACCCGTCTTGTGACTTTGCTCTATAAATCTTTCCCTGAGAAGTAGGCTCGTGGGCGACCCACTGTCCAGGCCCTCTGCTGTCTCTCTTAGGCAGAAGCTGTCTTTCCCTCAATATTTCCTACTCTTAACCTTTGTTGTTCCTTAGAATTCATTCTTCGATTTTAGGTAACACGAACTAGGGGTATCAGACATCTAGCAGGTTGGGAGTTACAATATTTCCTTATATCATATTTGGAGGTGCTATATCATCCCTGTATCAACTATATAGAAATATTCTATGTGTCCTGTATCATATCCCTTTGTAGTAAATATTGTGCTTTTCCCCCAGCATTGCAGCAAGTTATCTCTTATATCATTTGCTGGGAAGACATTTAAACTTTTAAAAATAAAACCCTATTTGACAACTTTTTTTCCTTGAGGGTTTTTTGCTGAAAAAGAGTTTCCTTACTCTTAGATTATAAAAATACTTATTTTATCTTCTGAAATTGTGATGGGCTCATTTATTTTATTCTTTTTTGTTTTTGTTTTTGTTTTTTGAGACAGGGTCTTATTATGTAGTTTAGGTTGGTCTTGAACTCACTAGTCCAGGCTGGCCTTGAACTCATGGCCATCCTCTTGCCTCAGCCTCCTGAGTGCCTGAATTATAGGCACGCACCACCACACCTGGCTTATTTTATTCTTAAACCATGGACCATTTAAAATATATTTTATATAAGAAGTCAGATAGAGCCTCACTTTTACTTTCTTTTTCAAATATGTATTCATTCCATTTAAGTAATAATCCACTATTTTCACACAGATTGAAAACATATTGAGCATAGTTTTTTCAAGAGCAGAATATATTTATTGGCAAAAGAAAACTTCTGTTTAAGAGAGAAAGAAGGGGTCTGAGGTGGTTGCCCTAACACCGTTTTAAAAATTACTGTATTGGGCTGGGGATTTAGCTCAGTAGCACAGCGCCTGCCTGGCACGTACAAGGTTGTGAGTTCAATTCCTGGTACCGGAAAAAGCAACAACAACAAAAAAATTACTGTATTATATATTTATAGTAGTAAAAACTATTGATAGTTCAACTACAGCACAACTGAACTTTTGTACTAATGGAATCATTGTCTTGTGTATTGATAAGTTTTTTAAGTTTCTTGGCAGTCCTGGGGATTGAACATGCCAGGCAAGCATTCTGCCGCTGAGCTATTCCCAGCCCTCTATTTGTATTTTAAAATGTTGACTCCCAACCTCACCACAACCATTTAAATGGTCATAAATCGTCACAATATGCCTTGTTAACAAATAAAAGCTTCAGAAAGATCAGGCCTCCCCCTTTCTGTCCCTGTAATCAGTACCAGTAATCAATTAGCTGAAGTAGAATATGAGTCACAGTTTTAAAGAGTTCAGCTTCTGTGGTTTCTGACCAGGCAAGTACGACTAAGACCCAGAGATTTCTCTGAGATAAGTGTCCTTGGGCAAAAGGAGAAAGTTGGAGGCATTTCCTTTCCACCTTGCGCCCCTTGCTTGCGTATCCAGCTTTTCTGCTCCCTGTGCGCTGTCTCTTGGTCTCCTCCCACGTCTTCATTCACACTGAGGTGTTGATGACTGCTTATTCCAACCCAGTCATTCTCATTAGAGCGTGAGGTTTGTGGAAATTAACTTGTTACTAACAACAAAGTGCTAAAGTTCAAGAAATATTTTTGAACTTTTTAATGAAGCTGAGTTAATTCAGTGTTTCTCTGGAATTGGCTTTTATTTGCAGTTTCTTTTGTAAGGGAAGGGAAAAAGGTGTGCTGGTCATTGTAACCTCAAGGTCAGGAGCTTTTACAGCCAAGGCCACCTCAGACTGCCTTGTGGCCACTTTAAATTGCCTGGTAAGTGACTGGAACATATAGAATTGTTCTCATTTTCTTTTGAATGTCGCCCAAGATAAATTTTTTTCTTTTTTTTTTTTTTTTTTTTTTTTTTTTTTTTTTGGTTTTTCTTTGCACTTGCCAGGTAGGCACTTCAATTTTTGATTTTTTCTCCGGTACCGGGAACCGAACTCACGACCTTGCGCTTGCCAGGCAGGCGCTTTTGCCACTGAGCTAAATCCCCAGCCCCCCAAGATAAATTTTTAATGAGTTCACCAAATCTATATTATAAATGAGGAAGAATGACATGGTAAAGATGTTTTTAACTGAAATCACAAAAATTATGATTAGGTTAAAATTGCTGACGGTAAATTTCAAATGTCCTCCCCACAAAAAAATAGAAGTATTTGAGGTGATGGATATATTAATTAGCTTGTTTAATCATCCTACACTGTATTCACAAATCATAATGATATAGGGATGATATACACTCTCCAAATGACATAAGAGAAATATTGTAACCCCCAACCTGCTAGATGTGTGATACCCTTAGTTCGGGTTACCTAAAATCAAACAATGAATTCTAAGGAACAACACAGGTTAAGAGTAGGAAACATTAGCCAGGTGTGGTGCATGCCTGTAATCCCAGCACTGGGGAGGCTGAGGCAAGAGAATCACTATGCGTTTGAGGCCAGCTTGGGCTCTGTAGTGGGTTAGGCCAGCACGAACTGCACAGCGAGAACTTGTCTCAAAAATAAAGTTTAAAAAGAGAGAGAGAGTAGGAAATATTAACTGAGGGAAAGATAACTTTTGCCTAAGAGAGACAGAAGGGGGTCTGGACAGTGGGTCACCCACAAGCCCACTTCTCAGGGGAAGATTAATAGAGCAAAATCACAAGGCGGTGCCGAATCAGGACGGGTGTAAGGTGGGACGAAACTATGATCAACCAATAAGATTACGAGTGCAGTCGCTCAGGTAATGTTGATCCAATGGGGAAGCAGGTCATGTAGCAAGTGTACATGGGAAGAACAAGGGATGGGTCGAGGTCCCGGTCCCCCACCCAGCTCACTGACGCCTATTTCGATCATCACTCCTCACTGTTTATCCCTGGGGAGGTGTAGTCACTCCAGCTTTGTCTTGAGGCCTGGTCTTCAGTGAATGCGCCTCCACCCACAGCTGTGTGTTGTGCACTGACCCCTTCGAGGGCCCAGCCGTGTGTGACTGCCTGTAATACTTCTACCTGGCTTAGCTGTCTATAATAACAACAATTTATGCCTCACAAATATATACAATGGTAAATTACAAATCTACAATAAAACAGAATAAAAATTTAAAAAATAAAAATTATGACTAATGAAAGATAGTGATGATACTTTATTTGTTGAATGAATGGATGAAGGACTATTTAAAATTGATTAAATTTGTGTCTTTATAATTAATAAAGGAAATGAGTTTTTACGCTTTTCTGAAGTATTTACTCTCTTTTGATATAAACTTTGGTGTAGACATGATAGTATCAACATTTTTTTCAAAATAAGGTTTTGAGGGCTGGGGATATAGCTCAGTGGCACAAGGGCCTGCCTGGCAAGCACCAGGTCCTGAGTTTGATTCCCAGTTCCTAAAAGAAAAAAAAATTTTGAGACTGGAAGGTACAGTATGGCTAAAACTGGCTGGGAAAGGCATGTGACAAGATCCCGGACCTCAGGTGAAGGACACTTCCTAAAGCCCTACATGTGGACTTCTCGCGAGAATTTGAGCCGGTTTTCCACAGGATGACCTGGACCTGATATCCGCCTGATTTCAGCACTTTCTTGTTAGTAACAAGTTAATTTTCACAAATTTTACCTGCGGAGTGGAGGGTACAAAAAGAACAGTTCACATTCAGTTTTTGCCATTGTATTCTCTCTTGCATGGTGGCCCAGGGTCATGCTGTTAGGGTGAACTTTTCCTATTTTTACTTGGCCCAAACTTTCTCTGCAGAGCCTATTTCTTTTCCTACGTTTAATAAAACTCGGCGATCTTTTCTGCTTGTCGACCAATTCTTGGCTCAGAACCAAAAGAACCTAGAAACCACCCCTAGAAGGACACTCCAGCACCCCCAAACCCAGTAATAATTTCTTGTTCTTTAAAAAATTATCCTTTTCTCATTATAACATTACTTTTGGGTGCAGAAAATAAGTTCTGTGTTACAAAATGAGGCATAGAAAATAAGAAAATAATGATGTTTGCCCAGCACTCTGAGAGGCTGAGGAAAGAAGATCTCAAGTTTCAATTCAGCTGGGCATCTTAGCAATGTAGTGAGGCCCTGTCTCAAAATGTGAAGGAAGTTCTGGGGATGCAGCTCAGCGTAAAATCCCAGGTTCAATCCCCAGTACCGCCCGCCCTCATGCACACAGTCAGAGGCTGGAGCCGGAGCGCCGTGGTAGAGGGCTTGTCTAAGCTTGCATGAGGCCCTGGGTTCAGTCCCCAACACTGGGGTTTAAGGTGTTTAAGGGTATAAATTAGTTGTGGCAACTGGACTCTGAATTTTGCATAGAGTCTTTCGTGTTAGGAATCTTACTGCATAAAATATTCTTGTGAATATATACCTACTTTAGAATGATTTTTTAAAGTTTTATAGGCATGCTCCACACCTGGCATGACTACTTATTTCTTTGTCGCACCCCTGAAGTTATTTTATTTGTAAAACAAAATCAGATTCTCTGATAGGGGTATGTCTCTGTCTCTTTTTTTTTTGTCTGGGAATCGAACTCAGGACCTTATACTTGCCAGGCAGGCGCTTGTGCCACTGAGCGATACCCCCGGCCCAAGTCTCTTCTGTAATTGTCATCCAAAGTAAGAAATAAATTGAGATTTGAGAATCTAAACTGGGTGTTCCCAATGCCTATACACAATGTGCGCACGCACGCACACACAGGCGCACGCACGCACACACAGACGCACGTACGCATGCACGCACGCACGCACGCACGCACACACAGTTTAAACTGGATGTTGCCAAGGACAAAAATCAGGCGCAAACCAGTGGGTAGAATCTCTGAAATCTCAGCGCATGAGCAGCCCCCTCTCACTGCCCATTTCCACTTGTGAGCTGCTTGCTCGGTGTCCCTACATCTACGTGTCACTTCTGATTGTTTTAAAAACAGACTTGAGACCACCATAGTCAGTGATCATTGTGGCTGTTGGCAGTTGAGAATAAAGCCAGTCCCTCCCTCCCCTCCTGCTCACACGGGTCTTTCTCTTCCTCCAAAGATGAGGACAATTGAGGTCTCCCTGGCTTGCAGAAGACAGCAAGGGTTCGCCTCAGGGTCCCTTCCAGGGGACCCGCTGATGTGGGATTTCAGTTTCTACTCCCGAGCAGTTTGCTCAGTAACAAAGGATTTTCAGTCCTCTTACATTCATCCAAGGACATAAACTACTCAGAGCAGTCAGGGTATCAGCCACGTGAGGAACAAATAACAAAGCACTAATTGCAAAGCGGGCATAGAGTTTCAGTGACCTCACAATGGCTAAATATAGGCGAACACTTGGTGTGTTGTGCGGGCCAGGAAGAACCATGATGCAATCACCCCCTTCCCTCATGGCAGGGGGAGGGCTGGGGTCAGAAGGCAGGAAGGGGATTACCTAATAAACGGTCACTTGTAATGGTACCCAGCTCCACTCCCATGCAGAGTTTGTGCACGCGCACACACACACACACACCCACACAGAGCGGGTACACTGACAAAGCAAACATTATTGCATAGCTTTAAAACAACCACAGTACTCAGCTGACTGTGGTTAAAAATAAACTTTATTTTTAATGTAACTGTTTCCATTTTCTCTTTAATCTTTACTGCATGTGAAATTCATATTCACTTTAGACAATTTGGAAATCAGAGTGACTACTAATTCTTTGCTTTTTGTTTTTGTGTTTTGAGACAGGGTCTCACTAGCCTTAAACTCACTAGCCCAGGCTGGCCTGGAATTCACAGCTATCCTCCTGACTCAGCCTATCAAGTGCTAGGATTATAGGCATGCTCCAATCTGGCATGACTACTAATTCTTACTAAGCTGTTAACCCATGGCTAGGCCCTCCTACCCTGTGGGGCTTTACGTTATCAAACCATTCCGTGCTCACAATGATCATCTGAGCTAGGTGTAGTTATCACCCCTGTTTCATAACTGAAAACAAATAATGGATGGGTTACATAACTTGCTTAAGGTCACCATGTTAGCAAAGTGAGGACCGGGAGCTATATTCTTTGTGTATGATGTCAAATTTCATTTTCTTAAACTCTAGGCCAGTGCTGTTCAGTGGAAATATACTGTGAGCCACATATATAACTTAAGATCTTCTGGTAGCCACATGAAAAGAAGTGGAAAAAAAACCAAGTGGGATTAATTTTTGTTGCTTCTATTACCCTACTATATCACTAGTACTTCAACATTTAATTAATATTCAAAAAACAATTGAGATAGTTCACATTCTTCTTATCATTCTGTTTTAAAAATCCAATGTGTATTTTACACTTAGAGCACATCTCAATTAGGTTTAGTCAGATTTCAGGTGCCCCATAGGCCCGCAGGACTAGTGCCTACCATATTGGACAATGCAGACAGAGCGCATTTACCATGGAGATAGTTCTTTTGGATAGAACTGCACTAGATTATACTGATGGTCAGAAAGAAAAAAGTCACTCAAATTCATTGCCTTTCTTTCTCTTTTTCTCACTCTTCTTTCTTTCTTTGCAAGGAAAGGGACACAACTACCATCCAGGTCCTTGCACATGCTAAGCATACACCCTACCCCTAAACTATACCACCAGCTCTTCCCCATCCATGTCAATATACTATATACTTTCTGTTGTCTGTGTATGTGTGTACATATATGAACATATTTTCATACAGATAAAGGTCATACTATACAGTTTTTTAACTTCCCTTTTTTCTTAATACAACTGTCCAGTGGTTTTGCCTTTGTGTATTATGAGGCCGCTGTAATGTGCTGAAATATGGGACGTGGAGTCAAAGGGTTTGACCACTTAACACGTGTGACATCGGACAAGCTATTCTCTGACCTTTGGTTATCTCATTTGAGGATGAAACAAGATAAGGTTTATGAAAAGAGCTTAATACATGAAGGCTTTTAAAAGTACAACTGGCTCTTCTTATTATATGGACAATATACCCTTATATATGTCAGGCGAGTAGGCATGTGTGTGTGCATGCACATACGCGCTACCGCTCAAACTGCAGAGAGTTCAGTGGCCCAGCCAAAGCATCTCATTTTGCCCTCCTAACTTGGGCTAAGCTTTTGTTAGTCAGTGCTAACTGTGGCTTTATTTCCAGTGTAAACGGACTTGCTCTTGGTCTTTTTTTGCAGGTAAATTTTGAGATATCCTTGACTCCAAGAGCTGGCAGGAATTGCCACTTGAGAAGGAAGTCTGATTTTTGGGAGGCTGTGTTTCTCTTTTGGCTTCATTTGATGTATCTTGCTGCCCTAGAGGAAGGAATCTCTGCGGCTGGGCAAGCACAGCGAAACGTGGGCCCAGAAGACCACTTGAAGTCACCAGCTTGAAGCCGCTTGCTCTCCTTCTGCCAGGATCATGTTTTAACTGTGTGGACCAAAAATCATGATTCGCCATCTCTACAGACAGCGGCTCGTACAATGCAATCAAGAAAGAATCCACGGAAATCTGAATTTCCATTAGGTTTGTAAAATGAGCTTTTACAGCAGTAGGGCACTGCTGATTTTACATGGATATACAGAAGCAGACAAAGACGTGAAACATTGGCCTTTAGAAAATGAGAAAATCCTTAGGTGACAGTTTGATCACTAGGTATGGCAATTATCCATCTCAGTGTGGGTCCTCTCCAGGCCCGGCACCTCCTTCTCTGAGCTCTGCCCTGCAGAGAGGGCATCTCTCATCCCAAGGCAAGGGGCACAACTCCACATTCCAGCCCCCTTAGCGTCTTCTGTTGATCCACATGTGAGAAAGGTCTAGTGGAAGCAGCTGGAACGTACTTCAGAGTCACCATGTATTCAAAACATGTTCCATCTCTCCTCAGAATCTACCTCTCGCTTGGCCTGGTGACAGATCTCCCTTTGACACTTACCATGGAGAAAGAAGGTAGTGGGCTCTGAGCTCTAGCACAAGTCACTGCCTATTCATCGCAATGCATTTCCTTTTTCCTTTCATCCAAAACGTATTCATTGTTTCAGCCAATAATAGCTAAGTCTCTGACAGTACAAAAAAGGAAAGTTGGAAAGCAAAAGTAAGGCAGTTCTTGCTCACAGCTGGGAGTTCTCAGCTTTGTGGAAGGGTGGACAGATAGAAGGAGATGATGGCTATGCTACAGCGATGCGGTGATTTGTGCTGTGTCTACTTGCTTAAACTGGTGCGTAAACAAACTGTTTTTGTTTTTGTTTTTTGTCTTTTTTTTTTTTTTGAGACAGGGTCTCCCTACGCAATTCAGGCTGGACTTGAGCTCACTTTGTAGCCCAGGCTGGTCTTGAACTTGCAACAATCCTCCTGCCTCAGCCTCCCGAGTGCTGGGATTACAGGCGTGTGCCACCCTGCCCAGCCAAACTGGTGTTTCTGAAATTCCCTTCCCCCGTAATGAATGTGATCATCATGTATACCCCAAATGTACCAGTAAACTTTTTTTTTTTTTTCTGGTACCAGGAATCGAACTCATGACCTTGTGCTTGCCAGGCAGGCTCTGTGCCGCTGAGCTAAATCCCCAGCCCCTGTACCAGTAAACTTAATTAATTAAAAAAATAGTAAAATTCCCTTGTATGCATGATTCTGGGTCAGAACTGGAAAAAAGAATTTTCATGAGATTGGGGAGAGTAGTTATTTCTCTCAGAGTCTTTCAAAGGTTAGATGAGATGATCCATAGATACAGAGGTATGCAGCAGTTTCTAGTTTGTTCTCACTTTCCTGTACCTAGCTCTTCCCACCAGCCTGGCCCCACTGGCCCCAGCCCACTATCAGACTCTTGGCTGTAGTTCAGCAAGACATTGTCACTGCATTAGTCAGCATTTCATCCCTGTGACAAAGTACCGGAGAAAAACACCATAAAGGAGAAATGTTGACTTTGGCTTAAAATCTCAGAAGTTTCAGTCCATGGCCAGCTGGCTGCTGGCCAGCTGGGCCTGTGGGCAGGCAGAACATCATGGCGGGGGAAGCCTGTGGCAGAGGAGGCTGCTCATCTCATGCGGTAAGGAAGCTGAGAAAGAGCAGTAGAGGGGAAAGGGCTGGAGATAAGATATACTCGTAAAAGCCATGCCCGGGTGCTCACTTCCTCCAACGGGGTCCTGCTTCCTAATACCCCATTAGGCCACGAGGTCATCAGTGGATTGATTCGTCCATCAAGGAGGTTAGCATCCTCATGATCCAATCATCTTTCTCGGTCCTACTTCTGAACATGGCGGTATCGCAGATCCAGCTCTCCATACATGAGTGTTTGGGGACCACTTTGTGTTCAGATCATACCAGCTCCCTGGAGGGCTCAGCTTCTCATCGATGCCTCCTCTTCTGTGACTGGACATGGCTGGCTCCTTGGAGGGACAGGTTGGGACTTTATTTATTATTTTTTTTTTTACTTTATTTATTATTATTTATTATTTATTTATTTAGCTCTGACCCTCTGACTTTCACTTCTGGACCTGCTCTCTCCAAGCTCTCGTGAAAATTCCAGCTCTGGCACTGGATCGCTCATCCCGTGGCACTGACAATGGCTCTGCCCCCCTGTCCGACACAGGTGTGCTAAGAGCCATCAGCCGAGGTAAGTACAGGGGCATGAATATGAGTACAGCATCCTTCACGAGACAGACGAAGCAACAGCATCAAAACTCGAAGAGTAGGTGAGGACTTGAACGATGCACAGCAGTCATCATCTGAGGATGTCTAGAGATACAGACATCTTCACAGCAGACTATAACACATCTGGACTCATAAGCAATCTTTTTGTTTGTTTGTTTGTTTTCCGGTACCGGGAATCAAATGCATGACCTCGTGCTTGCCAGGCAGGCACTGTGCCGCTAAGATAAATCCCCAGCCCCACATCAGCAGTCTTTAAAGGCTTGTAGAGCAACGTTGATGGGAGCAGTGAAAACCTGTAGGTAGTTCATGGGAAGAAGGAACGAGGGAGATAAAAACTTGCTGGGTCTTGAAGTGGGAGAAGGGAAAGGCGTTCTGAGCAGAGGTAGCAAGTGCAAAGAACGGGAGCCCCAGAGAGGGCGCCCTGAGAGTATCCCGACACCTCTGGAGATGACCGGGAGGGTGCGCCCGGTGCAGCCCTTTGAAGGGGAACGTGTCAGGGCTGGGGACTTAGCTCAGGGGCACAAGTGCCAGCCTGAACAGGAGCATGTCATGGTCAAACCTGGGTCTGAAGCAGCGTTTGGGGTAATGATAGGGAGAAAGAGATGGCTAGAAAGTGATCAAACTTACATACCAGAATTCAGATGGGGGGGACACAGCTTCCTCATTTTTTATAGTTTATCTTTCTCTCAAGGCCCCAGTCCCCTCAGGGCCAGGGCGAAGTGAGAATACAAACTTCCCAATTAAAGGTAATTAGGTCCCATCTGGTTTTGAAACATTGGCAGGGTGAGCGTGTGGGGAGTTGTTAACCCAGATTCTTCTGTTGAGAAATTAATCTTCAAATGCAAATTGCTCAGTCCTCTAAACACGCTCTTCTGGATCTATTTCTTCCCTCTAGAGTAGGCCTCCTCCTCCTCCCCCCAGGAGGGCAGCTGGATCCCAGTGAGGCTCAGATAGAAGCTCACAGTGCAGTGGGAGGGCCCCCGCCGTCCATGCTTTCCTCCTGCTGCCCTCCGAGATTGCCCTGTGTCCTCCCTGCCTCAGCCACCGATGTGTCAGCGCTGGCGTGAAGCACACTGTGTTCCCTGGGCCTGGGAAAGTCCTGGTGTGTTTCCGAAGGAGCACCGCCACCTTCTCCCGGGTGACTTGGCTCCACCCCTGCTCATATTCATTCTGGAGATCCTCTGACATCAGGCTGCAACTCCCAACTGACCCCCAGCTTGGAATCTTCTACAGATTATCCTGGCCTCCTTCCTGGGTGCCGTCCCAGTAGACACTTGCAATGTACCATCCTAATCCCCACCAGCTTGAGGGCTCACAGCTGAATTCTTCGTGAGGAGTAGTCCTTGGCCGGAGGGAGTTACCTGGCCCAAGATTATGTGAGTGGGGGCAGTGCTTGTTTTTTTTTTGTTTTTGTTTTTGTTTTTTGTTTTTTGTTTTTTTTTTTGGTTTTTCTCCAGTGCCGGGAACCGAACTCAAGACCTTGCACTTGCCAGGCAGGCGCTTTTGCCGCTGAGCTGAATCCCCAGCCCCAAGTGCTTGTTTTTAAAGCAGGGCTAACAAGGGCCCAGTTCCTGTGCTTCTATTCAGGGTGAGGCTCCAGGTTTGATTCGTGAGTCCCTTTCCCTGATGGAGCGCAGTTTTGAAGGTTCAGTGGGGCGAGCTGGCAGTGTCTTCCCAAAGCTCATAGTGGAAAAGAGGCTCCAGGACCCTGTGCCACTTCTTGTCTGTCAATCATCATTCTCAGTTAGTTTCTCCCAGGGCCAGTCCAGGTGCATGGAGGTCCTGCTCTGTGAGGGTCCCAAACGACCTGTCACTCTGGTGAAATCCCCTCTTCCCCCAGCTGGGGATGTCCCTGTACTTCCTGGCTCACAGCAAGCCCCCAGGAGCCAAGTCAGCCAGCTCTGTCCCTTGGTGCTGACCAGGGCATGACATCTCTGACTGCAAACCATCTCCTCTGTCGCATGAGGATGAGCCGGGATTGCAAATAGATTCTTTCCCTGTCAGGAGGTTTCCTGTTGGATTTTGCCAGAAGAGATCACTAGGAAGAAGAGATCAAAAGCCTCATTTGTACGCAGTTCCTGCAAGGATCTCTCCAGAGATGGCTGAGCTCAGCAGCCCCCACCGCTCCCTGTCCCCTCAGAGTTCCAGTGCCTCTCCAGCCTGGAGCAGCTGCTGGCAGCACCTTTGCCTGGAAGCCACAGGGTTCCTCTTTGAGCTTCCGGTGCTGAACTCACAAACCTATTCCTTTGTTTCCCCAGCACCAGGGGGCAGCTGCCACCCAGCGGGATGGCCTGGGTTACTTCCGCGTTCTGTTGGCTCGCTAGGTCCTCCTTCATCTTGGGGAGAATCCCTCATAGTGGGATCCACTGTGGAAATTCAGAGTGTGATCCTGTGTGTCAGACTGCACTCTGACTGACAGTACAATGTATAAAAGAAGGACTTGGAAGTTAGAAAAATCCTTGTCTTTTCTTGTGTCAGCCGATTTTCAAGATTATTGTCAACTATGTACTAAACGAAACTACCATTAAGGAAGCCCAAAGGTGATCATAAGCACTCTCTTTGTCAGGGCTTTACTGTTTAAACAACTCTGCGGCTGCTCCTGACTGAGCAGAGGGAAGAATACATGTGAGGAAATACAGAGAAGACACCCGCCTTTACAGGAACACACACCATTCCCATTTTTCTCATTGCCAACCCATTGCAGTCCGTACTTCAGACAGGACTGGGGCAGCAGCACCACGAGTGGAGGACAAGGAACAGAAGTGAATGAACGATTGCTCTCACAGGAACGTGGGTACTGATCCATGCCAGCCTCAGTCAATGGCCACTGGCTAGGAAACAGCTCAGGTGATCAAGATCGGACGAGGAGAGAAGGGATACAGCGAGGACGCACACGCTGATTTCTCTCTCAGACTGGAGACTTTGGGCACCGAGAGTCTAGGCCATTACCTTGTGGGAAGGCAGCAAAATACTTGTAATGCTTGTCACTTTTTCTTTCTTTCTTTCTTTCCTTCCTTCCTTCCTGTGCTAGGGCTTGAGCCCAGGCCTTCATCTGTGCACTGCACGCACTGTACTACTGAGTCACACATGCCCCTGCCCTACAGTTAACACTTTTTTTATTTGTTTTTTTTTTTCCAGTACCGGGAATTGAACTCACGACCTCGTGCTTGCCAGGCAGGCGCTGTGCCGCTGAGCTAAATCCCCAGCACTTTTTAAAAAAACATGTTTTCTTACCAACTTCGATGACGGTAAAAATATGTAATATAACAACCCCTGTTAATCCTTATCATTTTGTTCTGAAACCCTGTATCAATCTTATTGTTTTTGCTTTGTTTTGTTTTCGTCTATGTTGTTGGTATTTTGCTATTGTTCTTTTTTTTTCAATTGTCTTTAAAATAAAAAAAACAAAAAACCCATGTTTTTTATTAGCGCCTATTATTTAACATTTCGTTCCAATATGGCATTTTCATAATGCATATATTTTGAGCCTATCCACCCCCTCATTGTCCTCCCCTGTGTCCCTCCTTCTCCCACTTATCCCTCCCTTTTGTCCAATAATGGCCTCTCTTCTACTTTCATGTCATCTTTTGCAGATTTTGTATCACGGAAAACATGATATTTGTCTTCCTGAATCTGTCTTACTTTGTTTAACATGATAATCTTTGGTTCCATCCATTTTCCTGCTAATGACTTAATTTTATTCTTTTCCTCTTCTGAATAATACTCCATTGTGTATCTGTATAGCACATTTTCTTTTTACATTCATCTGCTGACAGGCAGATGAATCTTAGGTATTGTGAACTGTGCTTCAATAAACACGGGCATTTGGATATCCCTATTGTATGCTGACTTTAATTTCTTCAGGTATATATCAGGGAGTGGTATACCTGGGTCATACGATACTTCTATTTTTAGGTTTGTTTGGTTTTTTTTTTGAGAAACCTCCATACAGATTTTCACAGTGACTATACTAATTTATATTCTCACCAGCAGTGTGGAAGTTTTCTTTCCCTCACATCCTTGCCATTTATTATTTGTTTGGTTGCTTGTTTTTGCATTCTTGATGATAGCTGTTCTGATTGGGGTGAGGTGGAATCTCACTATAGTTTTGATGTGCATTTCCCTAATGGCTAAAGATGTGGGATATTATTTCCTACCCTTAATAGCCATTTGTACTTCTTCTGAGCAGTGTGTGTTCAATTCATTTGCCCATTTATTGATTGGGCTATTTGACTTTCCTTTTTTGATGTTAAGTTTTTTATGTTCTGTATGTATTTTAGACATTAACCCCTGTTAGAAGAGTACCTGGCACAGATTTTCTCCCACTCAATAGGCTGTCTTCTCACTCTATTAGTCACTTCCCTTTTTGTGTGGAAAATTTTAGTTTGATGTAGTCCCATTTGTTGGTTCTTACTATTATTTTCTGTGCTATTGGAGTTCTATTTAAGAAACCTTTGCCTGTGCCTGAGGCTTCAAGTGTTTCCCCTAATGTTTTCTTCTAGCAGTTTCAAAGTTAGTTATCATTTTTTAAAATAAAGAGTTTAAGGAACACAATGCCTGATTCAAAGAATCAGTTTTTCTCTATGGATTTTCATAGAGCATTCGTAAGTATTTATAAAAATACTTTAATGCTGGCAAAGCTTTTTTGTTTCTCACTTTTTGTTTTACTTTTGTTTTTTTTCTGGTACAGGGAATCAAACTCACAACCTTGCGTTTGCCAGGCAGGCACTGTGCCGCTGAACTAAATCCCCAGCTCCATTTGCTTTTGGAGACAGGGTCTCACTATATAATTCAGGCTGTCTTTGAACTCTCTATATAACCAAGACTGGCCTTGAATTCCTTCTGATCCTCCTGCCTCAGCCTCCTAAGTGCTGGGATCACAGATGTGCCATCATACCCAGAGCAAGATTTCTGTTGTGCTTTTGATCTGAGATGTCTCCTAAAGCCATATGTGCTCAGAGACACGGCCTGTAGCAGGAGATTGGATTATGGGGATGCTACTGCTGGTTTGGTGTTAGGAGGTGGGGATCTGGTTGGAAGAGGTGGTCACTGTGGGCCAGTGGGAATCTGTGCCAGGTAGGGTGGTGCATGCCTACAACCCCAGCACTTTCAGAAGTTGAGGGAGGAGGGTCATGGGTTCAAGCCCAGCCTGGATGACTTAATGACTTAGACCCTGTCTAAGAAAACAAACACACAGACAAAATCCCTGACATCCACAATGTAAAGGAGTCTACTTGGCTTGTAGTTTCAGAGGGTTCAGTCCATGGCTGGCTGCTCCAAGGCAGAAGTGGCATGGTGGAAGGTAGCTGCTCAACATATTGCAGCAGAAAGCAAAGAGATCAGGAAGAATCAGAAAAAAGAGATACCCTCCAAAGGCACACCCCCAGTGACCCTCCTCCTCAAACCAGACTTCACCTCTCAGCAACACACTTAACCATAAATTTATCAGTGGCTTAACCCACTGATGAGTATAGTGCCCCCGTGGTCCAGTCACCTTTGAAAGCCTCATCTCTGAACACATGAGGCTTCTGGGAGACATTTTAGACCGAAATCATAACACATCTACTCTTGCATAGGCAAATCTTTATTGTGACAGTGGGGCTTCAGCTCAAGGGAGTCAGAAGTGGTTGAAAAGGAAAGAGAGAGACCAAGCTGCTCTCCAAACAAAGAGAGCAACAGGTTTTTATGGCTTTGCTGGGGTGGTCTCAAGTCTGGTAATTTCCATTGGTGAGAGGATAGTTCTACCATTTCCCAGCTGTATGACTTCCAAGAGTAGTGAGTTTTAAATTCCCTAAGAACAAATAAATCTAAAGGTCTTACTTGGGTTTTCCTTTGGTGACGATTTCTCATTTCATGCAAACGTTCTGTTTCCATGATTTTACCAGGGTCTCGTGGTGGCTCTGTTGAAGAGGGCACAGGGTAGAGAACAGCATGCCATGGTACAACGGGTGACAGCTTATTGTGCCACGAGGTTTATTTTGTCATCCCAGCTCCTGTCCCACCAGGGTGGTTGTGAACCATCTCATATGAACACGCGGCAGGCACGTAGCCAAGCTTTGTGGATAAACCAATGGATTACGACATCCAACCCAGGCTTTGTCACTGAGCCTGGCCTGGCAGTGTCAATATCTCCATATCTATCTTGAGAGGGTGTTCTGTCTGTATTGACCCTAGCTTTGCCCTCTAGTATTGGCCTCAGTACAGAAAGTGGCAGTGGGGGGTTGGCACTGCACCTCAGAATATTCACTGGACCTCTCCTCTCCCTGTTGCGCTACACTTGGTCCTCTACAAAAACAATTATCACTTGCAGTAAATGTTACAGGCCTGTGTCTGCTTCCCCAGCAGAGTGAGAAAACTGGATGCAACACTAGCACATTAGCAGGCACTCAGCAATCTAGGGTAAAAACAAACAAACATAAACAAATATGTTAATGAAAGGAATTCTTCTCAGGTAGGAGGCAGAAGCTGGCAGCTAGGAAAACACAGTGAGCCAGAACCCTGAGAGCAGTGTGAAGCGAGGGGGAGGCCTCAGCCGGGCCTGGGCCCTGGTGGCTGTGTTTTCCACTTCCTGAGCGATGTCCCCTCTCTGACTTAGCTAGATCAAACACCCTAGGAAACAGGGTATGTTTTTGCTTTCAGATTTCTTCACTATAATCTTTGCCCTAGGAGGCAAAACAAAATTAGAGCTAAGCCAATGTGTCAATGAGCTGTCGTGTGACAGGAAACGTCAACCAACTCTTTTGCTCTTTGGATTTTGATCCACAATAAAACTTCACACTAGAAATAAATACTGACTTCTGATCGCCTCCAGTTCCACATACTTCTATGAATCGGGCTGTAACCTCCTTTCCTACTCCTTTTACTCCACGCTGCCCAGCCATGTCGAGGCCTGTGCACCCACATCCAGCCCTTTCCTAGCTGACTCATTAGAGCAGTCTCCGCTTGTCCTTTAAAACACATGCAGGAGCACTCAGCTCTCAATCCGGAGGCTGCGCTACTCTTACTGCGCTGTCTACGGTTGGCAGGCCTAAGGGGACTTGGCAGAAGGGTCTGCTTACTTCATTTCAAGGGAGATCACATGCTTTGCCGAAGGCACCCTCTGCCCCTGGCGGATAGGCACGGCGGAAGTTCAAGACCCTCATGAGATGCCTGAAACCACGCATAGCACTGAGCGCCATCCTACGACAAACTATATTTTATAGATTAGGTAGAAAAAAGTATTAATGACAATAATTAATAATAGGGCTGGGGACATAGCTCAGCGGTTACAGTGCCTGCCTGGCAAGTGCAAGATCCTGAGTTCGATTCCTGGCACCAAAAAAAAAAAAGAAAATAATAAAATAGAACTGTTGTAACAATATACTGCATGTAATAACAGTTATTTAAAACTTATAAATTGTTTATTTCGAGAACTTTTCATTTAATGCTTTCAGATTGAAATTAAGAGCTGGTACTCTTCAGAAAGCTAACCCACTCACAGGAGCAGGGAGCGGTACTCTAATCACAAGAAGCTAAGACTTCTGAGGTTGGCTGAAAGGCTCGCTCGGGAAGATTTATTTTCTTCTGAAAGAATCATCCCAGCTAACCATTGCTGGGTGCTTACACTGTGCCTCCTCCTGTTTCCAGTGCCTTACGTACACTAACCAAGTCATCCTCTCTCTCCTGTATCCCCATTTCATAGATGTGGACACTGAGGCTGAGACCAGGCTCACACTGGTGAACAGAAGAGAGGAGTCAAGACCACATGCTCCAGCTTCAGAGCCCCTAGGCTTAGTTAGCTGAGGTCCTCTGGTCATCAGGGTGCCTGACTGGCGTCAGTAGGGCTAAGGGAGGTGGGTGGTGGTCCCCACACTGGACCCCTCCATGCAGCCCTCATTAAGCATTTTCTGTGCTGTGTGCCCTGCATTGGCCTGGAGCTGGGCACATGGCGGTAAGTGGAATCCATCCCTGCCCTGGGAGGCCTCAGTGACAAGTGCAGTCTGTGGTGATGGCTGCAATGGCTGAGACCTGGGACCCAGACAGGGAAACATCTTCGTCTACCTGGGGAGGGTTATAGAGAGAGGCATCATTCACCTCACCCTGGACGTGATCAAGATTAGTCTCTGCCTTCGCCATTGTTGAGGAGGTACCCGAAGGCCAAGAACTGTGTTTTACTTATCTTTGTGCCCCAGGAGCAGCACAATAAATAATGCCTATTACAGCAAATAGTTTATTCAGTTAGCTTATCAGTGAGGCGGCTAACTAGGGGAAGGGCTTGAGACAGAGCTGGGTAGTCGGCCACACTGACGGGAATTAAAACAAGAATCTACGGTGAACTAGGACTTTGAACCAAAAGCGAACTTTCCCAAGCAATGCGGAATGCAGCACACTCTCTGCTAAGTTCCTGAGCTCAGAGGAAATTATAATGCAAATTGACCGGTTTTTTTCCCTACCCGGTTTTCTGTAAACCGTACATGCTGAAGAAGTGAGTGAGAAGCCTGAATTCCAACTGGTCAGTTTAAATCCAGAGAGTTGGGTTGGGGATATAGCTCAGCGGCACAAGCACGTGCCTGGTAAGCGCAAGGTCCTGAGTTTGATTCCCAGTACTAAAAAAAAAACCAAAACAAATAAATCCACAGTCACCTGTGCTAAGTGCCACTAAACAATCGAGTAATTTCTGTGCCACACTTATCTATAGTTAGCTCTGGATCTAAGTCCATGAGGTTACTCACTCAGGACCCCTCCTGGAAGTTCTTATTTCCAATAAAGCTTTCCTAACCTTCTTTTGGTTCCCAATTTCATTCCTCAATGTTTGTGGAACCAAGAGCTCGGTACATACAGCAACACTATCGGTGTTAAATAAATGTATATGGAATAAATAAGTAAAAGAGTAAATAGATTATACAGAATTGATTGTAAAGAACTCTAATCTGGGTACAGAAACAATCAAAATAATTTGAGATTATTGATTCAGATAGAGACAACACCAGACCGAGCAATTCAGAGAAGGAAAAACCACTCATTTTCTTTTCTTTTGGTGCTGGGGATTGAACTCAGGGCTTCACACATGCTAGGCAAGCTCTGTACCACCGAACTCTACTACCAGCAAAGAGAGAGACTTCAACATAGAAGAAGGTGGCAAGCAATGCATTTTCCCTGAGCCTGGATACAATGCGTGGGAAGCGCAGCTCAAGCCTGCAGACACATGGTGAATACGGGCAACCCCAGAGGCCTCCACAGAGAAACATCCCAGTAGAACAGCCCAGTGGATACACTGGACTACAGTGGCTGGTGAGTTATTCAGGTTCAGACCTCCCCCAGGAGGGGATGATCGGCCAGTAGCCATGTTGGAGAGAGGCCACCTGAGTTCAGAACTCACAGCAGCTGTCGACCGGCTCCATTTAGTGGCTCCCAGCACCAGGATGAGGTGGAACCAATTTTAAATAGGCAGGAGATCAAGGAGCTGGATTCAAGCTGGCAAGAGGCACATGGGGTGTTGCAGGCTGAACACATCTGGTTCCAGCGTCACAGCCAGAAACCAGTCTGAACATCAGTGGAACTAAAGGTGCAAGTTTGCTAGGATTATCAACCACCCTAACTCTATGGCTGGCTCGCTGGGGTTAGTCAACCTGGATCTGGGCTCTGCCTGCCCACTCTGTCTAGCAGTGACAGCAGAGATACACCCTGAAGTGGATTTCTTTCTTTTTCTTCCTCTTTTTTTCCCTTTTTGGCTTCTCTTTTCTTGTTTTTTTTTTTTTTGTTTGTTTGTTTTTTTTTTTTTTTTGGTTTTTCTCCAGTACCAGGAACCGAACTCACAACCTTGCGCTTGCCATGCAGGCGCTTTGCCGCTGAGCTAAATCCCCAGCCCCTCT